>NW_016158672.1:0-117220 GCF_001687245.7 Rhagoletis zephyria
ATTTGATATTCGTGTTATCAGTTTGCTCCATGCGTAGTGGAAAAACGTTCCATTGAGGATAGTATGAAAGAAAATTTTAAGTGTTCTATAGATTTCATTTAGAACTCCTTGCTTTTTCAGTCTTGAAACCATCGCCGGGAAATTTTCGTCAAAGCTTCCTCAGAAACATTCAGTAATTCTCCATTGTTCTTTTAAAAGCAGAATGACGCTATATTTTCTTCCAAGAAATAACTGAATCGGTGAGTTCGACCACCGTATAAGCCAGAAAAAAAATTTTTTTTTTTAAGATCAAAATCCGTACAAGTAACCTACATGTGCAGTTTTTCGCTAATTTCACTATACTAGATACTTAGCAGTTATGGTAGTACTACGTATGCATATGTGAAATGCTGGTTTTCACATACATACAAAGCATCTTCTAATTTAAAGCAGCAAATGGAACAGCGCAGCTCCAAAATTACAGTCAGACTAATCTTGGCCTTTCGGCAAGTTCTTAACAATCGTGTATAAGTGTAAGTCCAGTTATACTGATGATTGAGGTCCCCGTATGACGTCGAACTGGTTGACTCTAGCAAGTTCCGTTTAAGTGGTATCGGACAGTTCGCTGATGAATAAGCAAATATTTCTTGCCTATCCAACAAAAAATATCATACCAAACAAAGCTCAAGTAGAGCCAACCGCAACCGCCTAAAACGACATTTGAAAAAAGGTATGGTCTTTAAGTAGCTAGAGAGCTAGGACCTTCTCAATAGGAGCCATTTTCTAAGAAAGAAGCTTGATCAGATACATCCGCCTTATCGTGCGTCGAGAAAGTCGCTTAAGTCTGTTACCAAAAACCCAACCAATGACGACGTTGTCAGTTCCATGAAACCAAGATTCTAGATACCCAACTACCGCTTGTCCAAAAGATGAGCCGACAGCCATTGACCTCTTGAGATATCCCAGAATAGTGCCGGAAAGTAAATCCCTGATGAGCATTTATTTCACTCGATACTACCATAGAATCAGACAATTATTATTACTCTTATTGCGTTGTCGAAATTCGACCACCCCACTTTTTGTACAACCCTTTTCATTTAGCTCGTGACGATCTCAGAAAACTTTTCAAGATTGCCCTATTTCAGAATTTTATTAAAAAATGCACTATCTCAGAATTTGGTTGAAGAACGTCTCTTATAGCATTTATAAATGTTGTCTCATTACCGCGGTTAAGAATATACAGTTTGTTCTTAATACTGTATTCGAGGTATACCTCATGTCTGACTTTGGTGTCCGAACTACATAGCGTATGATGCTGTGCTATTACTTTCCTTGTGGACATATCGGAGCTTTCCTCCGGAATGTAGGTTGCTTCCATAACAACCTGATGTTCAAGAGCCCCCTGTTGCGTCGCAATTCATGTGGCTACTATGGCTATTTTAGGGTTTGGTCCTACCCCTTTTTTGGTTCTTGGGCACGTTTGATCGTTCTTTGGCCCTACTGTTGCCAGCAATATTTTCTCCTACTTGTTAGCACCGTCCTTGACTTCGTAATATCCGACAGTGTGCCGTCCTTTGAGCAGTTTTGCCGCTCTTCAGGATTATTTACCCTAGTCTTAGGCGAATATTGATTCTTTTCAGACTCCTTCGCTTCCCTCTGCGATGTGGAAGCATTTTTTCAACAATAAGCTCGCACTTTTTGCGTTACACTTTCAGAATAAGCAGAGGAGATTACGCACCTTCCCGTAGTCCTTGCTGATCAAAGATCCTTTCCTATCGAGAGTCTCGTCAGAAAAGGGGTCGACAGCTAGAGTCATCTCAGTGCTGGGTCCTCTTTGGACTCTGTTAAGCGCTCTACAGCGCAATTCACGGTTCTGACCCTTGACAAGGCTAAAGATCCTGTCAACCGAGGTGGATTCTGGTGAATTAGACAATAAAGCCTTCTGCTCTAAAACCGTAATTCAAAGTTTAGGCAGCTACCGTTGCAGCAACAGAACTCACTAGAGAATGAAACGGCAAAGCTGCCGTCAATCAAACACTTACGTATGTATGTATTAAAAAATATCTTCTACTTAAAGTTAAGATACCTTAAGAAATAAAGTGAAATAGCTCTAAGATATTCTTGCGTATTTAAGATTTTAGCTACCAAAATTAAATGCTACTATTTCCACAATATCCAAAACTCAAGAAAGTACTGGAAAACTACTTTCGCATGCGGCAACCAAGCAACATAGTATGTATGTATGCAGCTCAATATGTAACCAAATGACCGAATAAATACTTGCATGCAATAATCATTGCTTTTTGTGCTACAGCAGCAGCTGCTAACGAAATCACAACAGGTTTCTTGCTGCACTCGTAACAGAGCAACATCGATTTCCTTCCTTGTTTGTTGGAGTGCTCCANCCAACAGGTTTCTTGCTGCACTCGTAACAGAGCAACATCGATTTCCTTCCTTGTTTGTTGGAGTGGTCCAAATTGAGAAGCGATTTAGTGCACTCAAAACGAGTAGATAAGTAGTAGTACAAAAAGCTCTTATCTGAAATATTGAGAATTTCTCATGGGAAAAGTTAAGTGGTAAAGCATAAGCTAAATTCTTAATAGTGCGACTAAGTAAAAACTAGAGAGGATATATGCAATTTATCACTTGGCTACCTAAAAGCAAAAACTAATTGCTATTGCTTCATTGTCATTTTTAAATAATAAATGTAGTAATTCGAAAGCTATATAAATGCCTTTAGGAAATTCTTGCATCACTAGTTGCATAATTGTATCTAGGTATGCATGCCCATTTTTTATCAAAAATTAAAGCGAAATTATATTTTCATTACTCAACAAATTACTGTCTGACTTATTCTGAACGCCAAGCTACTTACTTTCCGGCTCGCTTCAAGCCGGATATTGCATAGTGGTACTTATGCCAAAGGAAAAGTACTTTGCTACACGCATTTCTGAATGCAGAAAGCTTTTGCTTTCCCTCTTCACTTTCAGTGAACTGAAGTTATTAATTTCACTCTAGGCTTTGGCACGCAGCCCCATACCTTAGTGTGCCTACTAATGCAATAGCCATAAATAATTAAAAACATATGTACAGTGGCGGTCAAAAATGGATGAATGCTGTTTCGTTTTTAATATTTACAATGTTTTTCAAGCAACATTTTTTTTTTGATATTTTTTTATATAAAAATATGGTTTATGCTTAAAAAAATTTTTATCTAAATTTCGAGCTTTTTAACCAGAATTTTTTTAAATTTTTTGGGCATGCAGTTAACAGGATTATAGCGGCAAAAAAATGGCATTGATTATCAATATTTTTTTTGCTGACGGCTTTTTCGGCTTTTTTCCATATAAAAATCGAAATTTAGGAAAGCTGGCGTTGACTTTTGTTTTAATTTCCGCAAAAGGTCTTGGTAATAATCTTCCACAAAAAATTCATGTTTATATGGAAAAAAGTCCACAACGCCGTCAAAAACAAAAAATTATTAAAAATCTATGCGCTTTTTAGCCGCTTAAAACTCGCACTAAAATTGTATAATCCTGTTAACTACATACCCAAAAAAATTAAAAAATTCTGGTTAATAAGCTCGAAATTTAGATAAAAATTTATGGAATTATTCTAAATTCCGTATAAAGTTGAAAAGCGTGATTTATATGGTTTTTGCTAAAGCATGAACCATATTTTTATAAAAAATATCAAAAAATTATAGCTTTAGAAACCATTGTAAATATTAAATACGAAACACCATCCAACCACTTTTGACCGCCACTGTATGTATGTTTATGTGCTAGCAAATACATTTAGATACTTCCATTTTCATTTCTACCTATGTGTTTTCAATTTCGATTCATTCGATTTCTATTGAACTTTACGCATGCGCCGCGTACTTCATGCCGTACTGGGCTCGACGTGCCGGCGCGGAAGCATGGCACTACAGCCTTGCATGCTAATGACTTGCGCGCATTTTAGCACACTCCACAATCATCCACAATAAAAGGAAAATATTGAATAGACAACAAATATGTAAAGGGAAATTGTTAGAGACCCAAAGTGCAAGTCGGTTGTGAAAACAATAACAGTTGAAATTATTAAACAATAAATTTAAAGGAATTTCATTTCACTTTCGATTTCGATTTCCCATAATTACTCGTATGCATATAAAAGCGCGTTTACAGGCCTACAAATAAGTATTAAAACGTATGTGCGTGTTTTTTTTGGGTGTTAACATTAGCATAAAATATTACTCATTGTGTACTTCACCTTAGTAACCTTACAAATTTAAGTGTAATTGCTTTTGGCGAATATTGGCGCTGTTTTGGTTTCTAACGTACAAACTGAACTCCTGCGCACATTCAAATTTGCTACTTCAAACCAAATTTTATTAGCAGCTAAGCATCTGGATGAGAAAAAAATAGCGTCGGGTCCTGACGGTGTTTCTTTTGTAGCTTTCAAGGTTGCACTGTATCATTCGACGCTCGCTAGTTTCGCTAAAGAAATCTTCCAGCATGTATGAAAGATACAAAATTTTTATTTTATTTTTTTTTTATCCCGAATATGGCGAAACCTAAGCAAGGTCTATCTAGTTTGAAGCCTTGCTGCTTGCTCGACTCTTCCGTCGTACCACGTCGTCGATAAAACTTTTAGGGCTAACTCAGGGCTAGAGATTGACATTCGAAGCCCACCGTATTAGACACCAAACTGAGCTGATGACAAATGTCGAGATACGCATAGAGGATCCTAGACAGCTTAATACACACGCAAAAGTATATGCAGTAGGCACTGGGGATTAAATCCAAAGCTTGTCCTCAGGATATGTAGGGCTCTCTGTAATAATAAATAATAGATTGGCGCTTACACAACATGTGTTAGTGTTTGGGCGAGCTTCTCCTCCGATTTGTTGCGTGCGTCTTGATGTTGTCACCATAGGATAGGGACCACTACGCGATTGTATATTTATGAGAAGCTGTTTCTTCATGGCAGAAATACACTCGGAGGTTTGCCGTTGCCTGACGAGGGACGCAGCTTTAAGAAAAATCCTTCTTTCTAGATTTTTTTTGGATGTGCTTGAACCCAGGCTTTGCGCAGAGGCAGCGCGCACTGCCTACCACTACATAAGGCCAATAAATACTAACCTACGCTGCGTTAGTTTGGTAGGTCATCACTACATAAACAATAACATAATACAGGAAATTAGGTAAGAGCGACTTATGCAGGTGCATAGAAGGCATTAAGTCGTTTCCTTCTAATGCGCTTAATTTGATTCACCCGCAATCGAATAACGGAAACAATCAGAACATATACCTCCTAAGACAAATTTCATGACGAATTTTAGTGCAATTTCCTTCTAGACGGGATTGGAATAGGGGCAGGACATGGATATGCTGCCGGGTCCACAATGCAATGCGTTGGGGCTGCGGGGAGGTTCTCTGAGATGTTGAATTTCTCTCTCTCGTTCCGACTACCAAACTTTGCTAGTATCTTGCAAGTAGAAGTGCTGAGAATCGAGAGGGCCTGCAAAGCATTAGAAAGAAACGTCGAAGAAGTACGAAAAGTATGTATTTTTCCAGATATCCAAGCGGCACTTAGACCTTTACCTCACAAGCTGTAAAATGGTTAGAGATAGCATATGCACGTTAAGCTCGACGGCGGCATCAATAGACATTTCTTCACTGGGTTCCCGACCTTATGAATTCTCTAAGGTCGGAGCATATATTAATGAATCCGAAGCAGAGATTATTAATTGTTTACAAGGACTCATAAAAAGTGAACTGCATTTGCAATCTGCACGTATAGCTGATGCACGTTGGAACAACCTTCGAAACTGTAACTGAAACTGACGTGTAATTAGTTTTACGTACCGCCTGAGCGCCCTGCGAGTCTCTAGTAAGAGACCAATCAAATTATTAGTCAAAGAAGCGGACACGCGCCAGAATTAGTTTAATATCAGAACGGAGAAGCAAGTGGGATAACCCAGAAAGCTGAACGGACCACTGCATCCCAAAACTGGACGGCTGCACACCCAAACGCGAAGTTAATTTTTACTTATGATAATTTTTGAGCGTGCCTGCAAAGGTTTACGGCTGAGAGTGATCAGTTTTGCGTTTGCTGTGAAAATGTGGAAGAAGACGCTTTTGACCAAACCAAAACTGGCAAAACTAAGCTTAGAAGCTAGACTCTAAATTTCGAAGACAGGAGATAAAATAAAAGGCTAGTTCTAGCCTCAAAAATGTCAAACTAGCGACACTGGTCATGGAAAAGCCTTGGCTCTCGTATCACAAGTTATTTCACTTACTCTTATAGCAAGAAAGTGTTTGCAAAAACCAAAACTCACAACAACAAGCATACATACATTATCTTACTTCCACATTTCCTCTTGACATTCTGTATTCGCTTCTTCATTACCGCATACAATTTTAAACATTGCGTAAGACACTATTACACAAAAACCAACAAAAAAGATAACAAACCAGCAGCAATTTAAACATACGCACATATTTATAAACACTTTCACCTACACACTTTAGCCGCCCGGGTAGAGTAGAAAGTAAATACTGGAATGTGGTATTACGTGTATTGTATTCAAAGAATGCAACAGGTTACACAAAATGCAGGAAAAAAAAGTTATTGAAAACGAAAATCAAAAGCAAAGCGAAAAACACTCAAAACCGTGAAAACAAAAAAAAAGCGGCTTTAAAAACTAAAAACTCAGCGAGATAAGATGAAAGAAAGCAAATCGATTTGCTGCGGTTGGTCAGCAAGAAAAGAAAATGTTTGGATAGGAAGAAATGACCAGAAGTGACACTGAAGCTGCAGCTATTCAGCGCTAATACACATAATTGCAACTTTATTTATTTTAAGTGAAAATGTTGCTTTTTTCTATGTATGTATGTCTGTGTAAATCTTTCCTAGCGTAAAGCAAGATTAATTTTTGTGGCAACTTGGAAACTAAGTCAACGCTCGCTCATTGGCAACAATGAACGCAAATTATGTTTTTTTTGTTTCATGAATTACGATTTGTAGACGAATAAAAAAATTTACATACACTAACAATTGCTTGCAACAAAATACAAAAAAAAAACATAGCATGGAGCAAAAAGAATGCGAGCCGTGAGTTCGCCAAAAGGTGACGACGCGTCGTTGGCATACAAAGCTGCAAAACTTGAATGGAGGAATGAATGACCTTCACTGTAAAGTACGCTCAAAGCTATTTACTTAGCTGCTGCTGGGGCGTCGGGCGTATTGTGTGTGGCGTGTTTTCTGTAGCTGCCACAAATGCCACACAACGATCAGCGAAGGCAGCCACCCGCCACCTAATAGCCGCGCCGTTTGTTTGGCTATGAACTTTGCATTTTTTCCCATGGCGCTTGCGATTTTCACACAACCACTTTGGTGTAAAAGACATATATGTACGAGAAACGGTAAATGCTTATTTAAGTTTCTATAATTCAGTGCAATACAAATGCGGAAAATGTTACACTTTACGCCATTTTTTTTCTTACAGTTTTTTCTTCTTTTGCTAACAAAACGTAGTTTTGTGAAAGAATCTGAGCTGGTTTAATTTGCATTTGAAAAGAATTCAAATATTACTATTTTTTGAAGTCGCTCAAGCGAAGTGGATTCCCACATACTTAATATTACAACTGATGAATGAGTTTGAAAGGCTTTTAACTGAGCGTGGCAATATTTTGTTATTAGTTTTTAGCACGCAAGTAGCTTAGTAGTTTTAATTTAAAATTTACGAATGACTTTGGATTTTTTTTTTACTGACAGTGATGAATGACGGTCCGAAAATCCAAGGCTGCTTCAATTTTGCTGGCAAGTCATACTTAAGGCTAATTATTGCTAGGCCGATCAGCAAAAAAAAGGTTCAATTTCAGTTAATGAATTTTAAATAAACCAAAAAATTTATTTGTTAATTATTAAGTAGTGGAAATAATTTCCAGGCATTTACCCAACAAAGCCATCTGTGAGCTAATATAATTCCCTAAATATACTTTTTAATTAACGATGGCAAATTAACAAAATTTTCAATGCACTAAAATGCAGCTTTGTAAAGGGCATTCTGTGCGCACATATGTTTTAATGTAGAATAGAATTCTTAATTACATAAAATTTTAAATTTATTTCTAAGCATAAGTCTTCTCCAAAGATGAGCATTACGAGCTGATTCCAAAAGTTACCAAAATTACGCAATTTGAATGTTAATTGCTGTATTCCGAAGCTTTTAATCGATTTGCTATACTAGTCTCAAATATCTTATAATTAGCGCAGATGTGGGTAGGCTGCCATAAGAATCCCGCAAGCATGAGTGAGCCATACAATTCGAAAATTTAAATTGGAACTGCTGCCTATTTTTATACATCAATTAATCAATATTTGATATATTTAAAATAATAATAATTGCTAGATCACATTTTTTTCTACATTGGTTATTGATGTACGAGCTGCAATACGCGACGTTGCCCAGTTTTTTTTTATACCCGAGCGCACTTGTGCACAAAGGTACATTAACTCTGTTCGCAAAAGAACATAGACAAATCTATACATACATGCTCCGAATGAAAAAAATAAATCGATTAAGTTACGTCCGTCTATCCGTCCGCCCGTCCGCGTACTCTATAACTCGAGCAAAAATTTAGATATCTTAACGAAATTTGGTACGAAGGTTGCGCTTTATCCAAGATAGGCTGGTATTGAAAATTGCCGAAATCGTACTGTAAACACGCCCACTTACCATATAACGGTAATAACAGTAAATATTGGGTCCAAGTTGTTGAAAGGTAGTATGTGAAGAATAAGTTTGCTACAAAATAATATTATTATGAAAGTGTTGGAAAATGGGCGTGACCCCGCCCACTTGTGATGAAATGCTGTATCTCAGTAGCCCCTTCACCAATCCGCACCAAACTCGGTATGAGCCTTGGTTGGGGTCCAGCTACGAAATTTGTTGAAAATCTTTGAAAAAGGGGGCAATAACCACGCCCACCTCCCATATAACGGTAATTTACAGAAATACGAAAACTGCACGATAAATCAGTAACTAAGGAAGCTAGTTCACTTAAAATCGACGATTGCAGTAAAAACTTCGCAGAAAATTTGATTATTATAATTTTTTGGAAAATGGGCGTGGCGCCGCCCCACTTAATCAAGCCGTAACCAATTAATCAATTTCTACAAAACTCGGTGCACTTAATAACCTTTATACGGAAAAGCCATTCGTTGAAAATTATTCAAATCGGATTAAAATTACACCCGATTCCCGTATAACGGTACATTTCAGAATGTTGGGCATAAAAACAAACTTTTCAGTCAGAGCTTTGCGGAAATCTCCTTTGTTAATAAGTTACCATTTTCTAGAAATTTTGAATGAATTTTGTCGACCTAGCTTGTACCACACGACACACTGTGTGACGGTGCTAGATATTTTTCTCCATATAAAAGTAATTATCGAGCATACTTTATATGAGAGAAAATGCTTAACACTGTCAGCAAAAAAAGCATTATTACTGCTACACGTGGTCTTTTGTTTGAGTCACTGTATGTGCTTACTAAGTCTGTGGCGAATCTTTTATTTCATCAAGTTTCAACTCATCCATCAAAAGCTCTAAACGAATTTTCACTCCAAAAAAAATAAAAATTAAAATAAACTTGACCCGAAATAAATATTTTAATTAATCAGTTGTAAAAATGCATATCACACCTTAGATGCAATGTGTACACAAACAATAAAGTTGGTTAATAATTTGGTATGATACGATTATATGCGTATAATTGCCCGAAAAAGCGCTTATTTCCACATTTTTATGAAAATCAAACGAATACCATGAACTCAATCGTAGTACAATTAAACTTTGGCTGCCAAGTACTTTATCAAAAAAAAAAAAAAAATTGTTTCAAATTTTTATTTATTTTATTTATTGATGTGTTCAGGTTAATAAATTGCTTATACAAACCCAAGATGAGGTGGCACGCGCAACTGCTACACTTTAATTAACGATTCGCAATTGCAGTGACCCAAATTACTTCTGCGCCGACAATTGGCAACATGACAACAATGACGTTGGTTAAGCAAAAACAACAATAGTAAATAAATAGTAGCGAAAATAAAAATTATTAAAAACTCCAGCTATCAATAAATAATAATCGAGGTAAAGTGCTCAAAAACTTTGCCAAATTTATGCGCTCGCAAAAAAAAAATTGCCAAAACAAAAAAATAATAATTTTTGATTTCTTGAAGGCATTTAAAAAATGCATAGGCGATTGAGGAATTAAAAATGCAGTTATTTGCGGAATTTGCACTATTTGCACAATTGAAAGTTATTTCGGGTTTATATTCAAACAAAAAACAGTTAACTTAGTCATTGAAGGATGAAGAAATATGAAAAATGAGTTTGTAGTTTTACGCTAACTCCCGCAAAATATTTCTTTGATTTTTTGAGACAATTTCATTGCTAACTAGATTAGTATCTCAGTGTCTAGTTTAATTTACATATGTATGTACTTCGCTAAGTACCGTGGAAATTATGTTAATTAATTTGGATTCTTTACCATTTGGTAAAATTCTCAGCCACTGCAAACGACCTTGCTGAGACTTATTTAATTTTGGATTTTTACCAAATTAATATGCAAATACAGTTGTGCCTAGCGCACAGCTTTTCACAGCTCATTTCCAATGCGAGCCTTTGTCTTGCCCCCGTGAATGGCACTAACTTAAGTTTAAAGAATTCTGGGCATTTATGACTTTTTCCGGTTAGTTGTATTCTGTAGTATAACTGATAAGCAAATCTAAATTTTAATGTTGAGGGAAGTGCGGCTTTGCATTTTTTAACCCCATTAAAAGGCGGAGGTCTCATTGGAGCATTAAATATTTGCTTCTGAGATTTATTGCTTAGCTTAGCACACAAGAGGTTCGATTGGATGAATATAACCCTTATTTGCTTAAAGAAAAAAACTAAAAAAAGTTAAACCAAATAGAGGATCCGAAAGGAAATAATATTTATACATACTAGTGAACCCGCATGTCGTTAAAATGCCCTAAATTGAATTTCAAAAACTTAAAAAATATTCCAAATGTTAGTCCGAGTTATAAGAGATCCGAGTGCCATATTTCATCAAAACCGAGTGAAGAGCAGTCTCGCATAGTGTATGTTTTTATTTCCATCGAATTTCAAATCATCCTAGGTATCTAATTTGACCACTCATTTTTGAAATACCTTCTGTCTGACATTGTGATACACATGTATTTCAATAAACTGATGAACTAATTCGAATTTGATTGTTCGAATAAATGACAACCCTCCTAAGTAAGGGTCAGGAATAAATCCTTTTCAAACCCATTTTGATCTATACCCATATTTTAAAAATTCATCGAACTTACTGAATAATTTGAATGTAACTTTTTAAACACGTGGCAACTCTCTTCAAACATTCGAAATGTTCTAATTAAAGATTTCTGAACACTCGTTAATTTTTCTGCGATATTTTTATATTTCATATAATTGAGTTAAACCTTTCAAACAGGTGGCAGCCCTCTTTGAAAGTATTTTCAAGCTTAATCATTGTTAACTCTCCCTCGCCGGACACCGCGATACATATTTTAATTAACTGATGAATTAAATGGAATATTAATTAATTAATAATAATAACATGTGGCAACCCCGCTAAATACAGTTCAAAAAATTTTCAAACCCCCTTAGATTGATACCCATATTTTAATTATTCATTTAGCTTATAAAATAATTTAAATTTAACTTTTTAAACGTGTGGCAACCCTCTTCCAAGACCTCAATAATATTCTCACCGTTCAAACGTAAAGATTTCTTATTACTCCTTCGTTAGACATCCATATTTTGATACTTCGTATAACTTGTGTATAAGTAAACTAAATTCGACATGTGGCAACCCTCTTCAAAAGTTCGTTTGGCACCCATATGGTGATACATATTTTTCTTCCCTAATATGATTTTTTAAAAAGGAGGCAATACCTCTTATAGTTCAGCTAAAGAACAAAGCTTTTTCAAAACCATTTCGATTGATACCCTGTTTCAATAATTGATTTATTTTTTTTTAATAATTTGAATATAATTTTTTTAAATGTGGCAACTCTTTTCAAAAAAGTAAAACCTCGTTGCACATCTACAGTCCAAGGCTCTTAGTTTGACGCCTATTTTTGGAAAATCGATCGAACGGTGTGGATTTGATGGCATTGATTATTATTGATAATTTGAATTTAATTTGACATCTCATTTTTGAAAATCGGGCGAACGGTACAGATCTTTTATCCTGCACAAAAAATCCCTTCGCGTATTATATATATAGATATTAAAATCCTCAGCAAGAGCAACAGTAGTGGAAATACACTGGTAGCTAAGAGAAGAAAAAGCTGGAGGTAGAAGCAGGGCATTGAGTTAAGACTGCCGACTATGCTATAGCGAACGGATACGAATGGACCAGACATTGATAGGACAAGTACACAACATACGTTTGCTTCAAGTTTAAGCAACTTGTGACAAATTTCATGAGGACTTGAACAAGCTTAGTGCTCTAACAAACTATATACTTGACGTTAGAAACTGCAGGGATGGTAATAATCCTCGTAAAATAAGAAAAAAAGGCTTAAATGTTGTTTATACCTTCACAAGAACCGAATTAACAAAAAACTGATTTGACTGAATGCATATTTCTTTTAGGCGTTTATAAAAAAAAATCTGCTGTTCGACATTTGTGTAGTTATTAATTTGCGCGGTCGATCCAAATGGAAGCGAAAAATATATAATTACAACTTAATACAAAAAAATATAAAGGTCAGAAAAGGCTTTTTCTAATTTAGATGTTTCCCGGAACAGGAATCGATCCCAGTTCAATTTTTTCTGAGTGGCTCAAACAACTCAAATAAATCCCATAGACTTTTGGAATGGTTACCAATCCTGATCTTTGACAACTGCCTATTCAGAAAAAATGCACTTGTGACAGCTTTGTAAATTTACAGCTATGTACGCAATAATATGGAAATCGAAATTTTGTTTTGACCGCTCCTACCAAACGAAACAAGGCGTAGTTATTTTCACAATGCATAAAAAGAGGTGTTGAAGGTGACCACTTCAATTCATCATACCTGCATTATAATATAAACGATATAAATCGGTAATTACCAATTGCACGCATTTTCAATTTAAAAGAAACATGATACACAAAACCTATACAAATTTATAATTAAATACAACAACTTTTTTGTATAATTGATTGCCTAATCGTTTGAATAACAAATACCTCAACCGTCAACACTTACAGCCTGTTGGTGATTGATATCTTTGGCATGTGCCAACGTAAGCCAAACGTAAATACATATTAGGAAGATTTGCTCTTCAACCAGTTTTGCCGGCACAAACAACTGCAATAACAAATTATTTAAGTAAAACAAAAACTTGTGGCTAAAAGCAGAAACAAAGGTAATATGTATTTTTTAATTATCAAAAAACAATTTGCTGCATTAATAGTGTTGCAATAGCACTAAAAAATATTGATTTGTTTTCTTACTGAAATAGAAGACTTTAATTTACTACCTCCTTTGATTCATTGATATGAGAAATAAAATCGAAATCACTCAGATTCATCAGAAATGAAATAAATCGCTTGCACCATAATCTCATTTATAGATAGATATGCCAGAACACGAGACGGTGCGAGCTGAAAGGTATTTTGTATCTCTAAAAGCAGTCCGTAATCCAGTATTCCCAAGACATCCCCGGCTTCCCGGCTGTGTCGTATAAAAAGGGCTTTGGTAGTGGAATTTCTCATATCTAAGGATTTGACCAATGAAGCTTTGAAGTAAGTTGACTTTTGTCTAGCCACGGCTGGACAGTCATAAGGAATGTGTTCGGAAGTTTCCTCGTCCTCTAGGCAGAGTCGGCAATCCGACTCTCTTGTAACACCTAACTATTTGGTGCATATGAACACGTGGTTGGTCGTGCCCAGTTAGATATGCGGAGAGTAGCCTGATGTCATTTCGGTTTCATTAAATAACACCCAAGCTACTAAAAGAGTAGCCAAGGAACTCGGACTGTATATGGCCCCGACCGTCTCACAGTGCTTACTGCGTTTATAGTGTACACACTGAGCAATTATAGTATCGAAGAGGATCAAATAAGTCCCCATAATAGTTCCAGTCCTAAAAAGGCAGTTAAGGATCCTTCTTGAGTCAACTCGCCAGCAACATCACTGCATTCGATCCCACAGTGGCCCGTTACCGTACTTTTTTTACCAAAATTTTATAACATTTTAAGGCCGTCTTTAACAAGTTTGGATTTCAGCTACCTGTGTGAACGGGCCCGGATGGCTGCGCGGCTGTCTGAACAAAATGAACTAGCAGAGCACCCGTCAAACCCTTTTCAAAGCATTGTGGGCACTTAACACAATTTTGGTAAATCTACCACACTTTGGGTAATTCTTCACTTCTATCACGACTACCATATATTTAAAAAAAAAACTACGACAATTCTACTGAAATATTTTCCTGGCACTGGCACAACAGAATCGTTTCCTCCTCATCTTCATCTTGACAGCTTCTACAGAAGTCAGGTGATCGTAGCCCTAGTCGATAGGCATGCCTGCTAGGGTGATTGACTTGGTTTTCCCAAAACGGTTTCCGCCAACTTTTTTTTGGATGTCTATAGGTGGTTTTTTTGAAATCTTAATTTTTCGAATATCAACTAAACCGGATTTGTTTATCTAACAAAAAGATTTTTTTCATTTCAAACAAATTTTGACCTCGGAATAAAAGTTTTGAGCTTTTCGAAGGTTGCAAGACTTTCTTCAGTTTAAGAGAAATCCCTAAATAGTTTTAAAATTATATTCTAGGTTATTTGAGGATGAACAGGATCTTAACAGGACAACAGGATCATATTTAATACCAATAAATGAATGTTTGGCGCTTAAACATTTGCTATGTTTTTAGCTGAACTTATCCTCCGATCCGGGTTCTACTTCTTGATTTTGTGAAAAAAATGGAAAGAAGTACACTTGGGAGTTTGCCATTATCTGCTGAGGGGCGACCTCTTTTTGATGTTTCATAAAAAAAATTACTGTATCTTTGATTGACTTAGCGCTTTTTACCAAAAAAATGAATTAAGTTTAAAAAAATATAATACAAATGAACTGAAAAGCCAAAAATAAAATTTTCAAACTTAAGTATCAAATCAAGAATTATCAAATTATTTTTTAATTTTTACTTTTCATTTTATTTGTATTAAATTTTTTTAAACTTGGTTATTTNAAATGAACTGAAAAGCCAAAAATAAAATTTTCAAACTTAAGTATCAAATCAAGAATTATCAAATTATTTTCTTATTTTTTACTTTTCATTTTATTTGTATTAAATTTTTTTAAACTTGGTTATTTTTTTTTTTGGTAATAAGCTTTAAGTCAATCAAAGGTAAAGTAATTTTTTTTACGAAAGTAAAATTGAATTTTTAGCGCAAATAATGAATTTTGAATTCTTTTCCTAGGTATATGAGAAGTTGGTAAAAAAAATCAATTGATTAAAAAAATCCATTTACAAACTGCCCACTATATTTTGTTGTCCAATAAGTACTCCAACTGCTGAAAAAAATCATAAGATTCAAATGAATGATTGCTGAAATATTTCAAAAAGTGTAAAAGCCTGCATAAAAATTTTGTTTGCAAATAACTCGTCAAAAAAAAATAAAATTAATATTAACTTTCAAAATCGGGCAATGAAATGTATTAAGTTGAGAAGTCAGCCTTGGGTGGCACACTTGAGAAAACTTGACTCATAAAATTTGTTCATTTTATAAAAACCAACACCTTCAAATCCCTTAGTTTTTATTTTTATTTTTTGAGGAAGTACAATTGCCTCAAATAGTTTAGGTATGTGCATATGTAGGTGTATTTGAATGCAATTTAAGGTTATTTCATAATGCGTAATTACAGCAATGTCAATTACTAACAGCTAACCGATAGGTGCTCTTGCTGCCATAACCAAAACAACTTAACAACAATAATTTAAGCCTCTTCGCATCACCTGCACAAATCACTTTGGTATTTACTGCAATTTCATAATATCGCAACATACCACCAAACGAACTAAAGCCTTAAATTGGCTGAATTTTTTTCGCTCAAATGCACCTTAATAGTATTAAGAAAATCCATAAACAACTCGGGCAGGTGTGTGGTGCGCTAGAAAATCCCAGTAATTGTCTGTACATGTTTCCATACACACATTCAGTTGTTTTTGTGCATGTGTAACGAAGAAACTGTGCATGTTGTTGCAACATAAAATAGTGCAGCGCTTGATTGACAAAAAATTTGGAGCAATCTCAAACGAAAACACTAAGAAAATAAAATTTTGGAAAATAGCTTACCGTAAATTAGCGAATATTATGTCGAATATTTATGTAACGAATAATGCAATCAACTAATATGCAGCTTAAAAAAGCCAACTTATTTTTTTTCTAAAACATATACGGCAGTTTGGGATATTCATGTTATTTTATGCAGTGAAGAAATATGCCTTTTATTTGAAAATTAGTTCACTCTGTGGTTCATCTGTTCTTTGCTTTTTTTGCGTAGACAAAAGCAGGTTCGTTGCTTAAGTCTTTTGTATCAACGCGCCATTTGTACAATGTGCGGCATGAAGCGCATGTGGTAAAATTTTGAATACCATCAACCACAATGTATCCTCAATTGTCCAAGCTATGATTAGCCATCAGGTAAATTACGTTCAAACAATGAGTATGCATTGAACAAAGCCTGGAATTTTAATGGTAGTTTTCGGTTGAATTACGCTTGCCTTATGTAAAATATCAAAAAAAAAACGCTAACCCACAAATTAGGTTATGCTCGAATTAGTAATAAATTTTAGGCATTTCTGAAATCGATGTGGTTTGGAAGATATTTTTAAAGAACTCTAATAGGTTAACTTAGGTTAGGTTACGCGGAAGGTTACACAAAGGCCCATTTCGATGTCAAAATGGGTTTCCCAATGCCTATCCATGTCTTTAAATCTCACTGTTTCTATACCGAGTCCTAGAAGACCCTCGAAAAGAGTTTTCCTTAAACTGTCTAGGCACTCGTTGGAGCCCAGAAATTTAGGTGTTTTCTTCGGATTTCGGTATTCTATCTCCTATTCGTCTCTATTGCTTTTCCAGAAATCGTTTTAAGGGCTCCAAATCTGGTGGCCATGTGGCCAATGACCCCGTGTCCCATTAGCATTTCTCATATTTCTGGATTATCTGGTTACCTTCTCAATTTGTGAAAAGAGGAATCGGAGGGAATTTATAACGATTCGGACAGCTTCCCTTAGTCCTATCTTAGCTCATATCCGCGTTCTCATTTCCCGGAAAACCACAGCGACCTGAGATCCAATATAGATTGATTATATGTTGTTTAAGAGCCTTTAGGAATTTCGAATTCTTTACCGCATAACGAGTTAGTTTTTGCTGGCAGCTTAACTGTAAACAACGATTGCAGGTTTAGATGGAGCCAGGTGGATCATGCTTACTAGATTTGCCGCCATATAAATTGACTATATCTTAGTCTGAGAAACTCTGAAGTGATATGGGCGTAAATATATAAGACTCCCTAAGAAATAATGAGAGAAGACGCCAGATACTGTTACAATATCCATTTTGTAGCCATCCGGGAAAATGATAAGTTCATCATCATTTAGAACGATATTTAACTGCCAGTCCCTTCTGTCAGGAAAATGGATTCCAGAGCTATTGGACTCCCCCCAGTTTTTTCCAATAGCAGTATAACAGAAGTAGAGAGCATTAAGCGTCTTTCTTCTGTGCTCATCTCCTTTTACAGGAGAGTTTAGAGTCGAAAATAATTCCAAAAACGTTACCTTTTTTGACAAATTTAAGATTTGCGCCATTGAGTGGCGGGTTTTGATATTCGTCTACCTTATATAGCGTGGTGCAGAGAACGAGTTGGGTGTTGGGAGCTCTTAAGCCCGCGACCGTTCCTTTATGCTCACACTGCCAGGTCGATAAGAGAGCATTGTAGAATCTTTCTTACGATCGAGATGAAATTACCTATGACCAGAATGACTAAGTCATATGCATATCCAAGAGAGCTTTCGACATACAAAGCAGTAATTCGATTAACAGGAGAGAAACCCCCTTTGAGGGTTGCTGCGTGCGGCTTTTTTTCTTACCACTGCGGTTCCCAAGGGTGCACTGATTCTTCATATACGCAACTTATGGTCGATCCAGAGTATGATCAGTGGATCCAGTCCTAACGCAGCCATGAGAGAGTTTATGAATGCCAAATGAATATAGCTTAAACTGCCTTCCACGTCCAAAAAGGCTTTCAGCGGATATTTCTTGTGGCATTGCGCTAGCTCTATACTCCCAACAAGCGTAGGGTGATCTGGAGACTCAGAAGTCTCTCCATTATCTGCAGCATAAATTATGAGATACTGATGGTCCATCCATCCTCCCTGGTTTAGAAATAAAGACCACTCTTATCTCCCTCGATGGCTTCGGTATAGTGTACAGGCTAGTACATAGTCGTCTGCCAGAAATTTATTTTGGCGATTATTCGTTGTAGCATGGCTGGTGTGAGTCCATTCGGTGACGAAGATTTTTAGGGTTGAAAGGATCTGATAGCGTCAGTGACGATTTTTTTTTACTAGACTGAATTGCCTATAAATTTTATGGGTTGCTGTTACGAGACATACTGTATTCCCTGCATTGCCATACGAAGTGGACGTCCATTATGTTTTCTGGAATTTCTAGACGGTTTTCGGTGTGCCATCCCTTTTTCAGAATACCGGGAAGAGCCGGATTCTTCAAATGCATATTCTCATTTGCTTGGCCTCAGTGGTAGTTTCGAGGTCACTTTTATCTCTTTCTTAAACGTGTTGATACTGCCACGGCATTCGTTCCAGTCCNCACTTTTATCTCTTTCTTAAACGTGTTGAAACTGCCACGGCATTCGTTCCAGTCCCCCGCTTTGGTAAAATTAGTACTACTGTCCTACTGTCCTAAGTTTCCCTAGCTTCATGGTCCAACATTTGGCGTGTCGATTTGAGGGTTTCCCCTCAAGACAGCTTGCCATATTTCCCTCCTTGAGAGAAACCATTAGATATAAAACCGCTGCTTCCAATATGGGTCAGACGCAGACCAGGGAGCTACTCCGTTGTTATATCTACTATTATCTTCAAACTCTTTCAATTAAAAGTCGCCGCAATTTTAATTTGATTCCTTTATATTCGTACATTGCGAATATTTACCAAGCTGTTTAATTAAAACTGTCTCCATTTGCTGAGTTTTGTGATCGACTGACTTGTGCGATAAACTGTACTCTTCCTGCTCAATGAATAAATACACAACAATTTTCATTAAAATTTTGGCTCAACTACTTCACTCATCAACTCACTCACGAGGTTTTTTTGGTTCAACTTTATTACAAGACTGCACAAACCACTTTACTATGCTCATATCTCAGCAACAAATGTTGCCGCCGCCAATATTGCGACACAAACTTGCAGCAACATTTGAGCGACAACAACCAGTTGCAGCCAAAATTGGTAGCAACACCATAGACGCCTGCGGTTAATACAGCAGCAGCAACACCAAAACAAACATTGCAAACAACCGGCTTGGCAGTCAAGCGGCAAAGCAGCCAAACGACCATCGAACCGCTTCGCTGCCACCAGCCACCAGCCATGGAGTCAGTCAACCAACAAGCCAACTGGGTAAGTAAACATCTGCAGCAGCTCTACCAGCTACCAACAGCGCGCATAAGTTACTTACGTTGCGACGCACGGCTTTTCATTGCTTCAGTTTGTTAACGAAACGCAAACGATGCAGACGCGTCCCCACGGTAGCTGCGGCAAATTAGTAGATAACTAAAAAACAAATAAATAGTGCCTTACATTTTGTCCATATTTGTGATTGAATGGACTGGTTGGGAATTTGCATAAAAACTTGTAACTCGATTGGAAAACTGCTTTGTTAAACAATTCATGTGCCCCGCTCGGTGACAATCAACCGGACTGCAGCAAACTAGTAAAAGTGACTTCCTCGTGTGCCTTTCAATTAAACTGATTGCAACTTGCACTAAAACAATTACTTGTGAGTTAACGAAAAAAAAAATATAATAAAAATTGCTTTCGATTCTTCGCCAAACCAAAAGTCAGTGGTGTGTGTCCAAGTGGTTGCAAACGGATTAGAAATCTGCAACTGAGCCAGTATTTCACCAACACCGCCAGCCACCCACCGCAGTTGGCGCGCGCATGCTTGTTGGAAGCCATTGACGCCTGGCAATTATTTACAATAATTTTCGCCAAACGCAGTGAGTGCATAAAACGTGAAAAGCATTCAACGATTGCAACGCGGTGAAAATCGTTTTCGTTTTCCTGGCAAGGGGACGACGACGACTGACGCGTTCAGCTAGCGTTAAAAAGCATTTTATTTACAAAGAAAAAAAAAACCAAATTATTTGTACAAAAAGTGCTACCACCTTGCGTTTGATGGATTAATTAATAACAGTAGCAACAAAACAGTAGCTAAACTTAAACAAACGAACCGCAAATTAAAGCAAATTTAGTGCGAAAATTGGAGTAGAAGAACAACGTAAAAAGTTAGTGCGCGAAAAAGAAAGCAAAAGCGTTGCAGAAAAAATTTTAACAAACACAGCTTGCAAAAGTAGGTGAAACTCTGAAAGAAATTGCGAAAAATTTAAATTTTTTAGAAACGAAAAACAACCGTAGTTTCAGCCCGCGTGTGCATGTGTATAAATAACTTTAACGGGTGAAAATTAAAAAGATACTAGAAGAAATTGATTGCAATACTGCAAAAGTAGTGAAAAAATTTCGCCTAATTTAAAAGTAAGATTGAATAAATAAATCACGCAGCAATTTATTAAAAGAACTCAGTCATCGAACTCATAAGTTGGGTATGTATTTACTCATGTATACGAGTACGCTATGTGGATAATTATTCAACTAGATTAATTAAGTAGCAAAAATGGGTATGAACCATTTTAATCAGGAACTGTAACAGTTAGAACTTTTATTAAAAAATCGCTCTTTAACAATTATTTTTTGACTTTTATTTAATTACTCCTTAAATAACCGTTATCTTTTGACTTTTATTTTATAAATCCAAAATAACAATTATTTTTGATTTTTAAATTATATGTCTTACATAATAGTTATCGAAGACTTTTATTTATAAAAGTCTAAATAAAAATTAGTCACTGACCTTTATTTTTTAAATCATACTTACAAAAGTCATTTGTATAGTCGTCGTAAACTTTTGTTTCCCAACACCTTCTTAACTGCGAAAAATGTTAATGACTTTTATACGAATGATTTAAAAAGTAAAAGTAACTGACTATATTTATTGATGACTTTTATAAATAAAAGTCTTCAATACCTTTATCTAAGACATATAATATAAAAATTAAAAATAATTGTTATTTTGGATTTAGAATATAAAAATCAAAAATAATTCTTATTTTTTTTTTTAATTTTGCATAGAAAGTGCAAATAAAAATTTATTTTAAAATTTGAGTCTCGGTGAAAAAAAGAAATCGATCGGTATGTATCACTTAGTTGTAGAACATTTCCTTCATAGTGAAATTTTCCATGACAGTTTTCATCAATAACTGTTATGTTCGGTCCCTGATTTAAATTTTAGCAAATGGATTAACTGAAGTATTTTGAAGATGACATACACAAGTATTAGAAAGAATTTAAGAATTTAATTTATAAATTTCATTGTGACTAAGAAACTGCATTGAAAAAATTTTTAAGGTATTCACAGATTTAAAAAACAAGTATCCTTCATATCAAAAATCGGCATGCATTAGGGTGGACCTTAAAATATTAACATCATGCGGTAGCCCTTTTGGTTTGATCTTCGTACAAAATAAAAACATTCACGGAAATTATAAAACTTAAAAAGTGTTGGAAAAATTTAATTTCTTTTCTGAATCGCGAAAATTTTGCAAAATTTTGACTATGAGTTGTTATAACTCAGCGAGTTTATGAATTTATACGAATAATTTGCAATAATTTATCAGTTCACAAACCAAAATTTTGTCGAATTTTTGCTATCTTCTATTTATTTTCACAAAATGGACTCACAGTTTAGAAAAAAAGGAAAGCTTGATCTTTCGAAGGTTTGACATTGCCTGCCGAGGCACGACTGCTAGTAAAAGAACTTTGATCTAGGAATCGAATCCTGGTCCTACCGAGTGATAGTACTCACCTCTAACTATTCCGTTACGGCGCGCAGCGGTGCCAAATTGGAATTTACTGTTCCAGAGCCTTCAGTTTTCAATCGATTTGATTATTATTATTTTTGTCTTTAATTGAAACTTATAAAACTTAGAATATTCTTATGTGGCTTTAAATAAATGCTGCACGATAAAAATTAATTCAAAACCATTACAGGTTTCACAAAATGAAAATGTGCATACATAAGTAAATTTAAAAAATTTTGTTAAGAATTTTTAGTCAATTTTAAGGTATGCAGTTTTATAACCCTTTCCGGTTCAAATTTCAAGTGGCCATTTTTTTTGCTTCCGGTTCACGCCAACTGTCCCAAGCCCGAACCCAAAATTCGAAAAATATGATTTCCCTAGATTTGTATACGGGCTATCCGATGAGGCTATGAAAGCATGAAAAATGCTAGAACTCGTTTTCCAAAAAGGATGTGTATGGTGAGCGATTTGTAGAGCGTTTGAGCCTTTTAAAGAGATTGCTCCGTTTTTCTCTCCATCCCAAATTGACAACTGTTAGCAAAACTTTTTCAGTTTTTTTTCTACAGACTGATGTTTATTGTCGGTGGTACTCATACTGGTTCCTAAGCCAAGAATTTTATTTATTACTTTTTTTTTTTTTGAAGTTATAAATATGCAGCTGCCACCGATCGAAAAGAAATAAAGGCGTTGTAAACATATTTTAATTTATACCCAGCTTTTAATGGTTACTTTAACTGATTAAATAATTTAAGTTTACCTCTTTTAATAGGTGGCAACTGTCTTTAATATTCCAAATTTTCAAACTACCACTCATTCGGTTGACTCCCTTATTTTAATATTTCATACAACTTATGAATACTTTAATTAAATTCGACTTTTCAAACATGTGGCAACCCTGTTCAAAATATTTTAAACCACAGCATCTTTCGACTGGCAGCGATATCGTTATAGATATTTCTATCTTCTTACTGCCTTTATTTAAGTTCAACTGAATTTTTTAAACAGCCGCCAACGTATTATTAAGAAATATGTAAAGCCTTTTCAAAACCATTTCGATCGATACCCATATTGTAATAATTTGTTTGACTTTCATTACTTATCAGGTGGCAACCCTTTTCAAAAAAGGAAAACTCGAGCAAAACAGCTTTAAAATTTTGAATTTAAATATAAATACTCCCATAGTAAAAGTGAATACATATTTTATTCAAGTTAGACCTTAGTAATCGATACAACTAGAAGAGTTAGCGATAATCTCTGCAAACGTAACTCAATTGGTCGTGTGCACACACCCTAAGCAAATGCTTTTTCTTCAAATTTCATGGCTTTTACTCAATTTTTTCTACTAAATTTAAGAGAAAGGTATGAGAGGTACTGTTCTTGCGCATGCGTACGTTTGCAAAATCATGACGAAGTGATTTTGTATGAAAAATCATTTATGTGCATATATTTTAATCAAAGGATCATACATAAAAAATATCCCTTTTCTTATATTAAACGACAGGAAATAACTTGAATTTTTTATTAAAGGAAACAAAGACAAAATCATTTCATCAATTTCTTGCTCTAAAGAACTTCCTAAAATTAAAGTAATATCAGCAAGTCCTAATTTGTTCGAGTACTTGAAAGGCTCAAAATTCACGCAAAATAAGCCATTGTTTATCGTTATTTATACGACAGAAAAGAAAGTGTTCACTTACGAAGAGGAACCTGTTGATAAACTTGAGATTTTTTCTTTGAAACGATGCATATCTCTTTGAAAAAATGTCATTACTTCTCGTGCAATACGCAGTTTTTTGAAGCTCTAAAAAATACAACAACATTTAAGCAAGGCATTCATACTGAAACGTAAGATGAATTCTAGCACAAAATAAAATCTATGTGGTTATGGCAATTAATAAAATCTAAAAACAGACGGCAGCGTTGATCCGGATTAACTCCTGACTTAATCCGGATTAATTCCTGACTTAATCCGGAATAACTCTGACTTAATCCGGATCAACTCTGGAATTAACCGCAGTTGCTTTTATAGTTCAACAACACCACGCACACTGGCCCATGTATTTTACGTGCGAGATGCTTTAGCATACCCATCTGGCGCTTCTTTTAATATGGCGAAAAATTGCCGGTGTTTTTATGTCAGTACTTTATTTAGGCAAATGCCAGGCAACAGCAAAAGCATTCAAGCAAAATTCGGAACAACAAGTATGGAAAATTGTATTTAATTAGTAAGAAGTTTGGTTCCAGCTTTTACATCGACCACAAATAATTCAAAAATTTAGCGTTTAATGCATTCTAGAATGCCTTGTTCAAGTACTAAAATATATTACCAAGACCTTTTTAAATTATTATATTTTTTTTAATTTTTAATTTTTTTTATTTTTAGTAGCTTCAAAAAGCAATTTTGAACATTTATTTGTTTAAATTTTTTGCATAAACACTACTAAAAAATTATTCCATTTTTTAATGGCCACTAGCTCATTATTTTCAAGCACATACATATATATATGTATATAAGTAGCTATGATTAAATATGTGTTTGGTATTTAAAAAGCGAAAGCCAAAATCACTATGTCTAAAGGGGATTAAAGCAAGAAAGCCACAACCTTGTAATTGTGCAGTTTCAGGCATTTGCACTAAAGAAGATAAGCATGAATGCCAAGGTTTATTGTTGAACCCACTGAATGGCCAAAGAGGTTTTAATTCGGTATTTGCATATGTATTTATGTACATACAGTGTAACTTAGCGAGGAAATTTTAAAATATGCGTACTTTTTAAATGCTCAGCTACCGAAAATCGAATCGAATAAACCGAGTTCAAAACGGACGGCAGAAAGCATGAAAGATGTTTCTACAAGAAACCACGAATACCAATGTGAAAATTAAAACTGAAGCGCGACATTTCACTTGCATTGCCAATAAAATTTTGCAGATGAAAACAAGTGTTGTGCAAGTAAATAAATTTGAATAAAAGCGAAAACTGGGCAAGAATCCGGCACGTCTATTGGCATATTGCCATAGAAAAACACTCACCGTAACAACAACAACAATTAAACACAATGACACTTTTACCATTTCTTTACTTTCGCAATTTTCATTTGCATTATTAACTGCTTTCATTTTCAATTGATAATTTCATATAATTAAATATTTACCTAATAAATATGCTGTAAACAATTTCATTTCGTTTTATTGAACGCAACTTAAAAAGAAAATAAAAAAACACTAAAATGGGAATAAACATGCATACCTAAATATGTACATATGTACATATGTACATAAATATGTGAGTTATAAAAAATTTAATTCACGCAATCAAAGAAATCAGCATTATATACCGAATCGCACATTTATCGATAATAAAATTAAGAAAAAAGTTGAAGAGTAGTTGACGATCAAAGCGAAATAATTTCATAAGTATTTAGTTATGTATTTATTTATGTACTTGCAGCTACGTGTTTATGGCAGCGAAATGTCACTGGCACGCAGTTAATTGTATGTTTTCGTGGCTGTGTCGACTTTAATATATATGCATGTGTACATACATATATATATAATGGCTTAAATATGTATGTATAGGTAAGTAAACGTGTGCAAACATTAAAGTTAAATACTTTCTAATTACAACAAAAAATAGCGTCAATAACAATGAAATGGTCAAATGAAGTGCAGTCAATTGCGAAAAGTATGCATGCACACACATACATACATACATACATATGTAATTACATACATATATGTACGTATACACAATATGTACCGCCCAGACATTTTTTAACTAGTGAAATAACCAAAGAGAATTAAACGAAATATATATGTAAATACATTAGACTGTATCACCAACAAAAGTTGCGGTGTTTCTGCCGGGATTACAAAATATATTATATTTGAAGACGTCCACCAAAATATTTCGGAAAAATATTACGATTTTCATGAGCTGGACCGATTTGAAAATATCTCCAAAAGTGGAGTTTTATATGAATAAAAATAGTTTCTTAAAAAACGTTTTGAAAAAAGTCCCCTCAGATGACAAAATAGATTAAGCTTAAAAAATCTGCATAAAAATATTTAAAAATCTTTTCAACAGAATCGTAACAATGAGATTTTTGATGCAATTTTTTTTTTACTTTTTCAAAGACTTATTTACGAAATACTTGAATAACTGGGCCAAAACTATTCTTTGGGATCTCAGTAGAAGGTTATTTTCCCACTCTTTTTATTTCTGTGCAAAAAAAAATTTTTTTTTTTTTGTAAAATACCAAAACATCTTAATTAAACTTAGAATGGCGCTCGTTCATCCTACCTTTCTCTTTAATCTTTTGAAGCAAATAAATAAAAAGGGTAGGAAAATACCTTTCCAATGATACCTCAAAAGTCTAAATCGGAATAGTTTAGGTTTAGTTATTCAAGTTTTTCTTATACCAATCTTTGAAAAAAGTTATTATTACGATTCCGTTGAAAATCTTTGATTTTTTTTTTTTAATATTAATATGCGAATTTTTTAAGAAACTATTTATATTCTACAAAAAACTCCATTTTTGGAGGTATTTTCAAATCGATCCAGCTCACGCCCAACAACAAGAATCGTATTTTTCATTAATATGGTCACGCGATTTCTGTAGAGTTATGGATATTGAAAGCCGAGTAATATACATATTAGCTTTTAGCGTCTTTTTTCTTCGTGTAGTTGCCATACTCATATTATTTCCAAGAATAAAACTTCCTGCACATATTTCATTGACCGAAGACTATTTACATATGTCACGTCGTCCTCTTGCATTATACAGTTATTTAGATTCTTTATAGGACTATTGTTAAAAACAATGAAAACTTGTTCCCCAATATTGAGTAGAACTTTTCTTTAATATTTCCTGTGACTTATAATCAAAATAAATTATTACATATGACAGTACCAGTGTGAAAAATATTAACTAAATACTTGCAATATTTTTTTTCTGCTCCCTATTAGGGAGCTAAATATAGCCTGTTTATTGGCTTAGCCATATTGACAAACTGAAATGAAAAGCATTCAATATTTAAGCTGCATATTTTAAACTTTTCGTAATTAAGAATAAAACCTTTTCTGTAACATTCCCCAAATACATTCCGTGACTTATTTCCTTCGTAACTGCAAGCTAAGAGCTCATCACACATCTGTGCGCGGCATAACGCCGCTAATAAGTATACCATTTAGCGCATCTTTTTAGTGGCATATACATACATATGTACATACATGCGTACGTGTGCGCAGCAAACCATCTATTAATAAAAACTTCAATACTTATAAGTCAACAACAAACACTCCTCCAATCGCTTGCCGTTGTCAAAATAGCAGACGTGCCGACATGTTTTCAAATGAAAGTGAAAACTAGCCAAATGCTTACGAAAGCAAAAAAAAAAGAAAACAAAACACAGGTTATCTGAAGAGCAAACAATTTTTTTATGGCCTAAAAAAAGAGACAAAGAAACGTACATATGAATATGTAAGTATATCGAAAGTGAGTGCGTGAGCTTGCGCATTCCTTCAACTGCAGATTCATTTTCGTTTGTTTTTGATTGGAATTTTTAATGTTTTTTTTTTTGTTTTTCATAATTACTTTTACATGCCTACCTGACAACCACTTATTCACAGGTGTATTGGTTTGTTATGATTTTGCCTATTAGTGTACTTACCTAGTTTTTCGATTGCTTTGCATTTTATATTTTCTCATACATTTGCCATGCCACACCAACATCCGGCTGTTTAGAGATTTTTCCGTCCGCTCGTTTTTTGTTTTTAAGCTTTAATTGAAATAAAATTAACATTTTTTGCAGCGTCATTCCGTCGCATTTTATATAGTATTTCTTTTGTTTTTGTACAGCTCAAATATATGCGTCAGTTAGTAAGCGGCGCAATGGAGCAAACAAAAGACTTAAGGCGCATACGCGCTAATGGCTTTTGATTGAATGAGAAGGTTGCTGCCCAGACATTGAGTGGGTGTGCAGACGAAAAAATCAAACAGCCGCCGGAATACTAAGTAATTTATGTAATAAAAGAATCGTTAAGTCGCAAGGTGAAATAAAAAATGTGCGAAAATAAAAGAATTAGAATAGCGAGAAATAAATTATAAATAAAGTGTAGTACAGAATTGCTATTAAAGCTATAAAAACAATTATTTATAAAGGCAACGTGGGTAGGATTTTAAATGCACTATTTTAGCAGTATTTTCAAGAACATTTTTTAAGAATGGAATAAGTAATAAGTTAAGCTTAAGGTAAATCTGATTTTGCCCGGAAGTTGTGACTTCTTGTTAATCATTGGCACTATAACAACTTCAACGGTTCCAAGATCCTATTTCAATATAGCTCGCCAGTTGTTGGTTCTGATAAAATATTTTTTTTATTTTCACTTTTACTTCAACATAGATTGATAAAAGAAAAATACTGATAAAAATAAAATATTTCACACAAACAGGGTTGACATTTTTAAATTCCTGCCCGTATTTGGTTTGTAAGTCAAATATTTGTGGCATTGTGTTACAGTAGTCGAAAAAATTATAGCCGCACCAAATTTTGACAAGTTCTAAATTATTTAACAACATCCGTATCAATACAAGTTTAAAGGCAGTGTCACACGATTGGGTATTTGCCGAAATTTTATGCAAATCGTATCCGGATTGTATGTGTTCAAACATCTTTGAACATGTATGCATACATACATACATCTGCCAGAGTAATAAAACTGAACATAAAAAAATATACGTACAATAATACTTTTTGACACATAGAAAATACAGTCCACTTTCAAATAGAAGATAAGTAAAATATATAAACATGAGAAATGAATAAAAACCCATAAATTGTAACACATTTAACTGTCAATATTTTGTACACAACCGAAATAACATATCAATGCGTTGATCTCTTTTAATCTAATGTTCGCGCATACAAATGCATGCATTAGAAAATGCATTGATATTATTTGCATGTATACATATAGCCGACGCAAATGCAAGCATTAAAATTAAAATTATGATAAGACCAAAGCGTTGGTTTGTAAATAGTACATACCAAAACAACATGTACATACACACACACACACTCACATACATATGTATTTACAATTAGTTAAGGAAAATAGAATTAGAATTTGTATATAAAAGGAAAATATTTAATAAAGAGATGAGAATCGTAAAGACTCTCAATAACGCTCTACTTCTCCGCTTCTCTTTTTTCTTTTAATTTTATTTTGTATGCTTTACTTCCCCCCGCCAGCGGTAAGGGGTATAGCCAAGGTACATTGAACAGGTAGTATCAGTAGAGCAGCTGATTTGATTTATTTTAAAATTATTTGGTCTCGAAAATGTCAAATATTTTTAATTTTTTCTCACAAAAATTCTGAATTGTTAAAATCCATTTGCATGTGAAACCTTTTTCCATACAAAACAAGCGATTGAATAGCAGCTTTTGGAACGTTCGCCCAACTCAGCAGCACGACCGCTGATTACTGGGCCTTGCAAAGGATGGATCAATGCTTCGAGAAGCAAACAAATTTACTAGGAAAGAAAGTTGCATCAATTTTTATTTTTTCCAATTTCAATTTTTTATTTTTTATAATTTTTTGTATTTCACATGGCACGCTTTGATTTAGAAGAAAAAATTCAGAACAGTTTTTGACACTTTCGATACCAGAATCAACAACAAAATACACGCAAATGTTGTTTTTGCTCTACTGATACTACCTGTTTAATGTGCCTGGGGTATAGCATTTAACAATTTTTATTCTTATTTCTTTATTA
This sequence comes from Rhagoletis zephyria, assembly GCF_001687245.7. Lineage (NCBI taxonomy): Eukaryota > Metazoa > Arthropoda > Insecta > Diptera > Tephritidae > Rhagoletis > Rhagoletis zephyria. The sequence continues at coordinate 29,988 of NW_016158672.1, forward strand.
AAGTTCTACTTCCCCCCACCAGCGGTAAGGCGTAAAACTTTTAATATTGAAAGTACTAACCTCTTATTTTATTAGACTCTACTTCCGCCCACCAGTGGTAAGGGGTAGAGAATTTTAACATAAGAGTATTTGTAGTGCAAGCATTGCTGAAAATTACTTGTTACCCCCCTGCCCGAGGTAAGGAACAAGTGACTCAGCTCTGCATCGAACAGTGTTAATACCCAAATATTTTTCTTTATCCCAATCACGAAAAATAATTTGTAGAAAATTGCTGTATTGTACCAATTTTTTGACTATTTAGTACCAACAGCCCAATATAAAAATGCACACATCTGTACAAATGTACCAATTGAGTGACACTGCCTTAACAATTTATGCAAGTAAAAAAAAAAATCAACAAATTTTCGTAAAAATTTCGAGTTTTTAATTAGATTGTGAGTATGTAGTTTTGTAGCCAATTGAATTTTAGTAGAATGAAGTAGAAGTGTCAAATTGCTAAATATAACGGTTGATTTCTAAGAATTTTTTAAAAAGCACGAAATTTGTACGAAAGATTTGTTGAATTTTTTAATATTGCACAAAGTTGGAAACTTGGATTTACACGGGATTTGTTAAAGAATGAACTACATATATTTTTATAAAAAAAAATACCAAAATTAAATAACAACAGAACACCGGTTAGAAAACTATTTGTCCAATATTTTTATATTTGCACTAAATCCTTACGCACAACATTGACTAGAATCACAATTTTGTTGTAGCTAAGATGCACAAGCCCCATTGTCATGCAAAAATGTTCGTCCATCGTCTATTGGACTATAAAAATAGACTTCGAAAGCCTGCAATCTCAAAACTCCCACGGAAATTTCGGGAGCAATTCCCAAAAAATCTACACCAGTGTATGCGTCAAAAAAATTTCGCGTTCGCCTCGTATCGGAAGAAGGTATATCAATTGTTTTAACTAGTTTATGGATTTTCCAGCTTCTCATAGAACTCGAGCTTTCTATACTGTGATTCAACGATATCTCGAAAGGATAAGCAACATTTTAGATTTTTCGTTCCAGAGACGGATTTTGGATTGTTTCACCCTTCTCCTGGTTCTATAGTAGTGATTCTATCTGTTGCGACCAATAACGGTTTGATATCAACAAAGGTTTGATGAAACAAGATGTTGGTTTAAAAGTAATGAAATTAATCTTTTACTAGTTATCATAGGAATCATATTTCTTCTAGAGGCAATCCTGTTTCCTGTGGCATTTACATACATTTCATGATCTTACTTAAACACCTTCAGTTTTTTTCGGTAGAGTTTTCTTCAAGCTACTACTCGGCCAACTGTCCACGACATACAAGACAATCAAGTTAATATGTCTTGCGATTTTGCCGAAAATTTTGTCAAGCTGCTCCAATTATTGGCTTTTATTTTTAGTTATTTTCAAGACTAAAGCCTAGTGAGCCACACTCGCGCCCTTCTGGCCATTCAAGTGACCGAGCATGCTTCGCAAAAATCTCAGGCGCCTTCTCTGGATGATAGACACCGTAGCGCTTTAATATATTGAGACACATGCCAAGGTGTGAATAGGTCTTACTTGCTGGAGTGGCTCGCTGTTTTCACATAGCTGGAGCTCTTGAAGTCCATATAAAACAAGGTGAAAGACTCTTGCGATTTTGACCTACATCCGGTTCGGTTCTCGGCGGAACCATATTCGATTTCGTCTTTGGATCCTTACCCAAAGATTTCAGCAAAAGATTTTGCCGGCCCACCCTATGATTTGTTCCACGTTAGAGCCCCTGTTCGACTTAAGCATACGATTTCCCCTCCTTGAGAATGGAGTCAGCCCTTGCAGAGGAGCCAGTTTTGGGAGCCGATTTGGACGTACCTTCAACGGTCAAATTTGTTTTTTTGATTTTATCTACTTTTTTCGTTTTCAATCTCGTAAATTGTTCATAATGACTTTTGCTAAAATTTCAAAATCAAAAATTATCAAAACAAATTCTATGGGACAGAGAAATATTATTTTCTCCTTTTTAGTCCATTTATAAAAGCGTGGTATATTAAAAAGTTTTTTTTTTTTGTAATTAAATCGGTAAATACCTTGAGCAAGTCATGTGACTTCGCCAGACCACGATTATTATTTGAGTTTCAAATTTTGCAAACTAATTCAATGTTTAGTTACACTTCAATGCCATTTGTCTGCCTTACTAAGCTGCTGCAGTTGCAATTGCACGATATATGTATGTATGTATGTGCACATGTGCAAATTTACAAAAAAAATACTTGCAAGCATTTGCCTCAGATGTCCAATGTTTCAACATACAAAGCCATTTGCGCGGAGTTTTTGAAATACAAATAAGTATAAGTAAAACAAAACGAAATTAAATAAAATGAAATAAAATGAAATAACAGACATAACTGCATTGCACGACAACACTTTGTGCAGCTCAAATAACTGAATGTTTTAGTGCAACGTATTGCAGCAACCATTCCTCAGCCATAATTGAAACAGGCTATTCTTCTGTCAGAGTTTTTTTTTTTGTTTGCGTTGTTGTTGGGACTGCTATTGCATTCGCGCTCGACGTGATGATGACGTACGCTCGCGTCTGATCGTGGTATGATTTTTGCAATGCATAATTGCTGCAACACTGCTAACTGCCAACAGCCAACAGCCGACGACGGCGACAGCCAAGAGGCGCAGTTGAGACAGTTAGAAACGGTCAGTTTAGTTATATGTATGTATGTACATAGCCAGCTAAACATATGTATGTACATATGTGCGGTTATGCATATTTATGCAGTAGTATACATGTAAGTTGTAGTAGCTAGCCGCTGGCAAAGTCTCACGCCGCTGTATTTCATTACTATACGAGAAAACAGAAGCGAAAAAAAAGATAAAATCTTCAAACATTTCTTAGCGTACAGAGATAATTTCACATTCACAAACAGCAGAAAATCGTCACTGGTATGTACAATTTCTAAAATTTCACATTGTAAAATGTTTAAAATCAAATAAATGTTTAAAATCAAGTAAATAGAAGTGGATGACGTTTAATTATTCCACAAAAAAAAGAAAATAAAGTAGAAACACGCATACCTACATAAGTGTTCGCCTCGGCGAGGAAAGGAGTCTATATCTAGGTGAGAACATCAAAAGTGTTGCCACATGTTAAAAAATTAAATTCAATTTAGCTAAGTTAATTGCTGCAATATGGATTTCAATCGAAATTGTTTTGAAAAGGCTTTATTACTAAACAACATCTGTTTAAAAAATCTAATTCAAAGTGGTTATTCCAAGCGTAAATTTTGAGTGACTTAGCTTCAGTAGTTACTGGTATATCGCAGTTTTCGTATTTCTGCAAAATACCGTTATATGGGAAGTGGGTGTGGTTATTTCCCGATTTCAAAAATTTTAAACATATTTGTTGGATAGGCCTTAAGCAAGGCGGTGAAGGCGCTACTGCGATACAGAATTTCATCATTAGTAGGCGAGGCCACGCCCATTTTCCAAAAATTGAATAATAATTTATTTTGTATAAAAATTTTACTTCACACCAATTTTCAACAATTTAGATACCGTATTTACTAAAGTATCGCAGATTTATCTAAATTTACATTTACCGAAATTTAAACGCTTGTATACCCAAAAAAATTGCTTAATTGTTATTTATATATCGGAATGTATATTCCGATATTCTAGCAACAGGACCGAAAGGTGCTAGAAAACATGGCTTGTGCTTATATCTCAAAAAAAAAAAATTTTTTTTTAATTAAATGGATTCATATTCGGGCTCAGCGGCCCTAAATACATATAAAAAGTTAAATTTTAATGATAAAGTAACTCTAAAGTAGTGTTGCTATATACTATTTGCGCTTTTTATTTTACATTTTCTAAGTAAAGAAACACCACTTATCTGCCATTTTCTGCGGCAATATTTTCCCTCTACATTAGCCAAATTTCTAAACTTTCAAATTCAAATTCAAAAAAAAAAAAATACTGGTTGAAAAACGCTATTTCCGTTAAATTTAACTTGAATTAATTGCATTATTTCCTTTTGTCACTACTTATCAAGAATACAAGGTAGAAGGCAAAATATTCGGCCCTATTATAGTTGTCGACGCCCTATTATAGGTGTCTTTCGCAAGACAGTTGTCTATTCAAAAGACTAAAGAGTTTTTCGTTTCTTTTTGTGATGCTTACAAACATCGTACCAAAGTTAAATTGCCTTTTCGTGTTCATGAAAGACATAAAAATAGGGGTTTCTTTTTTTCCATTTTCTATGATGCTGAGGGTGGCAGCAGAATATTTCCAAAAATTGATATCTCTGTATATTCTTGGACCACCTTTAAGTAATAAATATTTATTCGCTATAAAGAAGAATTACTCAGCTACATATTCGTATGGCATTCGCTCAACATTAAACTGTTTATGATTGCATTAAAGTGCCGGAATTAGCCTGTCGTAAACTGTTTCTATTTATTTATATATCTACACTCGTACTACATTATTTTTTCCCAAACACTATATACAGATATTCGCAGCACTGCGACGGTTATGTCGCTTAAATATTTCTTCTAACTAGCACTCAGTTTTTGTTGCGTCAATTTTTTCCCACACTTTTTCAGCAGCAATCGCAGCTGGTGATAATACTTGAAATGCAAAAATGTGCATACGCTTTAAATATATGTGCGTACATACATACATACATACATACATACATATGTGTGAGCACTCATTTATGTGTCCATATTTGCATATATGCATTCATTTATTCATATTAAAAGATATAAATTGGTACTTATGCCACAAATTTGCTAAAACTGACGCCGTAATGGCTGTTATATAATATTAAATTATGGATTTTAAAGTAAAGAAGTGTTGAAATAGATTGCTCATGCATGCAAAGGAAATACAGGTTGTAACATAATTTAACAAAATGACAGCATGTGCAGACATGATTATCTACATCGAAAATGTTTTCACTAAGAAATATGTACATATGTATTTCCTTTGACGTGACTTTTGTGAGTCATAAAAAGACATATTAGTATGTAGTTAATGTTGTTGTTGTTGTTGTTGCATGTATTTTTCCAAGAGTTTTAAAAACGTTTGTCAACTTATACTGGTAATAAATCTATTTACCAAGAAATTATCCATTTTGCTTGATAATTTGGCCTAAACTTGATCTAAATTGCGAGGGATGTTTCCAAAGTCCTGGAAATTTGCGTCAATATTACAATGTAGTTTTTCAATTTAGCTGAGTACATTTATTCCAACGATAAACTAATTTTTTTTTTTTTTGGGTCGTCCTCTAAGAACTTTTGCGGTGTCTCCTCAATCCACCTATTTATGGCATGTTTTACATCAGTTAAACATTCAAATCGAACACCCCGTAAGGGTTTTTCAAACCTGTGAACAGATGATAATCACTGGGTGCAAGATACGGGGAATAAGGTGGGTGCGAAAGCAATTCCCATCACAAATCGTTCAAAACATCCTTCGTTTATCTTACGGTTTATGGAGTCTTGCATTATCCTGTTGCAATAACGAACGCTTATGCAACTCTTCAGACCGGTTTTTGACAAGTGCCTGTCGCAGTGGGCCGCTGAATAACTCTGGAAATATTCCTCGTATTATAAAAACCTCGTTAAAAACTAGACTTGCCATTAATTTTGTCGTTAAGAGTCTGAAAAATGTTGCAGTTGTTCGGCAGCTTATAAGATTTGTTGAGACGACTGCTACGCCTTTCTCCATCTTGGACCTGTCTGTGTAGACGACATTCACTGAACCAGCGCACTCCTCATGCCCTCACGCCAGCCCTCGACCTCTGGAGTGACTCCGAAGTTCGCCCCAAATTGCAGATCCGGGATCATGTATTTAGTAAATCTGTCCCAAGTAAAGTTGACGCTATACTACTGTGTTGCAAGGACCTGGACGTAAAATGCCACGTAGCATTAAGTCTGGCGGCAGATCTTTACGGTAAATTCTTGGCCGAGAGGTCCGCCGGCAAGTGAAGAAAAAATATGTAAAGTGCTGCCATTGGTGTTTTCTCGAGTTCTCCTGTCATGCCGATCATTGATAGCCTGTATACATTTTCTATTATTTTAAGAAATGTTTTCTTCTCCATTGCTGTCCACCAAACCAGTACCCTATGGAACAATATCGGCCTAACTATCGCCGTAAAGATCCAATGAGAAAGAGATGGCTATAGACCCAAGGTACAGCCTAACATCCTTTTGCATGCATAGAATGCATCTGATGCCTTCTTTGCCCTCTCCTCCACTTTTATTCCGAGGTACTTGGCGCTTTGCTTCAGTTTAATCACTTGAAAAATTTAGAAAGTATGTGGAACCAAGAACATAAAAATACATATTTCAATATAAACCAGGGACATAAGAGCTATAAGTTTTATAGGAAAAACTTTGCTCAACAACTTTTTCGTTAAATTTCACTATTCAGGCAAAGTTTTCAATTTGTAAATTCGAGATAACAGTTAATTTTGGTCCCTGATAGAAACCAGCTCAATTTTTGCTTTTTTTATTAAAATATAAATTATGTTGCCGCCACGAAGTTTTCGCTCAAATGAAAATGTAGTTGTCAGATTACCAAACTGCGGGCAATACTTATCAAAGATAAAAACTTTTGTATATGGAAACGCCCCATAATATAGGAAAAAGCTTTCTTTCAGTATTAGGTTAAGTTAGACTTGTTAGTTTCGGCTACTAAATATATTAAAAAAAGGCTGCTTAAGCTAGTTCAGTAAGGCAAAAAGAATAGGTTTGAAAAAAAATCCACAAACAAAACAAAAAGTTTGAGAACGAACTCAAGTATGTTTTTTTTACGTTATCTGAATAGCTGCTGTAGCCGAATGGATGCGTGTTCAACTGCTGTGTTGTTGATCCCGGGTTCAAAACCTGGGCCACGGACTTAATTATTATTTTTTAATTCTATTTATAGCTTCGTAAAGCGACATGCGACACATTACTTTTGAATGACATCGCTTTGGAGAAATTCTTGCATCTTTTCGTGCGTAGCTTACAGGGGATATCCATTATTTTTTGCATTCCCAAACATTACCTTTTTCCCACTGGGTATGTATGTAAGTAAATGAATGTAACATGTATGCGGACGTTGGACTATGTTCGCCACAAGCAGGTGTGTTGTCTACCTTTTAATTATCGCATGTATATGTACGAAAATACATTCTTATGTACATACCTACCTTCGTATTATCTACGTCTTCGTTTTGCGGCAAGAACTCTAAAAACGTAAACAAAGCTTAAATCTCTACTAAAATTAGTTACTACAAAATGTTGGTGTAAAATTGTTTTTAAAGTAGGTTAACAGCTAATTGAAAGTTTAATAGATAATAGAGCCAGTATTTTCCAAATGGTAACAGCCGGCAAGGCGTTTATTTAGTAGGGCAATAACAGCTGCTGAAATGCTAAAGTAATGGAAACTTGTTCTGTTTAGGAAAGAAACATTACTAGGGTCTCATTTACTTATCTTATACATACATACANTTCTTCGTTTTGCGGCAAGAACTCTAAAAACGTAAACAAAGCTTAAATCTCTACTAAAATTAGTTACTACAAAATGTTGGTGTAAAGTTGTTCTAAAGTAGGTTAACAGCTAATTGAAAGTGTAAAAGATAATAGAGCCAGTATTTTCCAAATGGTAACAGCCGGCAAAGCGTTTATTTACTGGGGAAATAACAGCTGCTGAAATGCTAAATTAATGGAAACTTGTTCTGTTTGGGAAAGAAACATTACTAGGGTCTCATTTACTTATCTTATACATACATACACACATATATGTAGAGTGATTCGATTCATTGAAGAAAATCATATCCACCCACAACGAGTCACTGTTTGGAGTAGTTTTTGGGCTGCAAGAGTCATCGTAAAAAGTCTGGACTTGGGCAATACATATACATATAGCCCGAACTATTCCAAAAATGCATGGAAAATATTTATATGGACATCCTGTGTTGCCAGAGGAATCGTCGTGTGCAGGTTTCATATCTATATTAATGTCATCGACTTAAAAAAACATGATATAATAATAAAAAAATTATTTCGACAAATTTTAGTCTAGTTTATTTATAAAAGAAAATATGCGATCCTATTGAATCACCCTGTACACCCAGAAAAAAGCATTTTCTTAAAACAAAAAACCAGTTTAATTATTTTAGAGTTACTGCTTTTCCTTAACATTTTGAAAAATTTACTCCATTTGTGAAGTTCATCCTTAATTCAGGATCATGCTAAAAAATAGTGCGTCATTAATTTGAGGAAGTAAATTTACTCAATATAAGTAATAATTTTGTCAGTGCTGTTAACACGAAGTTAGTTGTAGTAGTATAGTGGGCGGGATCACGCCTATTTTCCAAAATTCCATAATAATGTTACTTCTTTTCAGGGGATTGTTGTTAGTAGCAATTTTGTATAAATTAGCGACCTTTAATTTCAAAATATCGAAATTTCCAGCATTTCTGAAATTTAATCACGTTTTGCTTATATGCGGCAAGCACAATAACCCTACCGAGTTTGACACAAATTGATCGAATGGTTACCGATTTACTTGTTGTTGTGTGGTTGCACGATCTAGTTGGTGGAATCTGGTTGTTGTGGTTGCACGATTATATACATTATGGCATGTCAATTTGTATGAGAGATTTTCTAGACTATACGCGTATGATTCTACATGTAATTCTAAGCAAATTTCAGGAAGAAACCATGTACCACGAAAATAGATTTCGAAGAAAACTCGCGAAATTTCTCCTATCCCTCAAGAGGGAAGATGCTAGGCTACTGATGGGTGTGCTAACATCACACGACTTTAAACTGGCGCTGACCAGCAGTGGAATTCTGACAATCTCTGCGCTGAATTTGCATCGCTAAAATTCTCTAAACGAAAATCAATGGGGCCCAAATTATACAACATGAAAAGGTAACAGAAGCAATGTGTAAGCAGGCAAAGCTGGCATTATAAGGGGCGTGCAACTATGTAGATATTGCATGCTCATAGGCGAGCCTGCTTTTCTTGTGGAGATTTTTGGCAATCAAAATTAGCGATAACGAATGTTGGAATCCGGCTGCAGTAATAAATTCTGTAGGAGATGCAGAATTTAAATTAATAAGTTTCAATTTTAAATAAAATTTTTCAGATTTCAAGTCAAAATTTTGTCGAATTTTTGCGATTTAAAAATATTAAAATAAAGTTTAAACTGGCGCTGACCTTAGTAATATATGTAGGAGATGCAGAACGAAAGAGAAGACAGCTTTAAATATCCTATGCGAGCCTCTTTCCCGCAGCAGACTTTAGATTAGTCGCCAGGTAGAAGGCAGAGTCCAGAAAAGAGTATCTGATGCTAGGCAGTATTAAGTAAGCAGCTACAACAACAACGAAACCTTAGTTTCTTTTTACTTATGAGAGGCATTTAGGTTTAAACAATAATATTTTCGATAAATATTAAAAACCTTTCAACTACGAGGCTTTTAAAAGCAGATATTTTTTCACCGCAGAAAAAATTTAAAATTATAAAAACATCGGTTCCTTTCGAGCCAATTGGCTAATTGCCTTCATTTAGTTAAAAGCTAAAAGTAACCAAATTTGTAAAGTTGTAATGCCGGAAGCTTTAACATATTTACAAATAGTTGCTGAAACTTTTTCACACACCACAGACCAAGAAAAACAAAACCAAAAAGCGATAATTAAAAAATTAGTTGAAAGCAAGTGACTTAAGCCGTTAACCGTCAGCGGTATGCAGCACTAATGATTTATAACGGAATGAAAAAACTAAAATAAAAAAAGTTATTGGCGTCAAAAAAATTAACACTAAAATGTTGCATAATTCGAAAATGATATAATTTTACGTAACAGCCATTCAAAAATTGCAAATCTCGTGCGATATGAAGAATAAATAATAGCGGAAAAGTAAATAACAGAAGTTTAACCTATCATAAATCAAAAAAAAAAAAAAAATTTGTATAATATATGTAGACTGCGCGGTAACTAAATTAACAGAAAAAAGCACGCGAAAACGGAAACTATTTAGATAAACAACTTACGCAAATAGTTCAAAGTAAAAATATGCAGTAATCATAACGCACACTGAAGTAAACTAAGCGTAGTAGCATCGCAAACGGAGTAACAGGTGGCGTCAACATTTTGATGTCACATAAAATATGTGTTGTTGCTTGTGGCCCTTTCAACTTATGCGCATGCGTCGCTAATTCTTGCCTAATTTACACCAATACATTTTTACTTAGAGCAATAAAAACTACACAATTGCTAACCAAAAAACGAAAAAATTTCACTTTCGCTTTCAACGCCCCGTGTCGCACTTGACGCTTGGCTGCCTGGGCGCTTGGCACTTCACTGTCATCGTTCGTCATTAGCGTAGTACAATTTCGGTATATGTATTTACTTATTGTACATCGAAATTCTGCTCGTTGTTGCGCAAATTGCGCAAGTAATGACGCGAAAAGCACAGGTGCGCGCAAAAGTAAATTAAAAGAAAGTTCGTGTCTTAAGTCTTTCGTTTGCACACCGCGGTGCTTTTGTGTTGTGTATCATACGATTTGCTAATAAATGTTAAAAATTTGATTTATTGCATATTATTTGATCTTTTATGTACACATAAACATTTATTTGACTAAATATCCAGCAGACTACCACACTCGTACTATGCTGATGGTGAAAAAATATTCAAATAAAAATTTATTTTGGTGCAAAATTTTAATTTTTTTTTTTAACTTGCGCTATCGTTATCAGATCTTACGTTTTTTTTTTTTGTTATATAATCAAGATTCGCGTCTCTTCATAAAACTTACAAAAGTCATCCAGAAGTTTCACAATGTATTGTATTTATGCAAAGAAAGCATTAAATGTAAATAAAGTTTTTCCTAGATGGCATATCAGGTAAAAACCCGAGACGTGCTAAAAAAATTAATACAAACTATGAGTACCATTATTGCCAGTTATTGCCGAAGTTCAACCAGTTTTTTAGTGTTTTTACAATTTTTTTTTTTACATTACAATTTTGTAACTGACCATTTCTCTTTAAACAATGTTCTTGTAAGAAACCTTTGATAGTCAAACAAATGACCCAAGTCTGAACCATTTTCCACCCAATTGTTGAGCCACAAGAAAACCCTCATCAAAAAAAAAAAATCAAAAACAGAATAGTATAAAAAAATAGTGCGCCTAGGGAATTTATTCCCCTAAATGAAAGTTGTCCTCAAATGAAAAAAAATATTTTTATTATCAGTACCAAACCCCACTGTGTTTCGCAATTCAACTTTAACTTTCGAAAATAATTGATAAAAATTTATTTGAAAAAAAAAATCGTAAATTTTTATAATTTGACTGTCACAAAAATCCAAACGTTAATATGTACTATTATTAAAATCAACATTCTTATCAAAAAATCTCTCAAATTTCTCTAATAAACTTTACTGTTTATCTTTCTACTCAAACTTGTATCAATAAGAAAATTTAAGTTTTTTGCATTATTACATATTTCTCTACCATAAACCAGCATAAGTTCAATGCCACCATTTCATGGGCTAACTCGAACAAAATTTTTAAACTTATGTTACGTATCCACAAATTTGACAGACTTAAGCAAAACTACTCCACCTGCTTTTAACCTCCATTCCATGTATTTGCAGAAACAATTGCTGTTAGTGATATAAATAAAACTCATTTTGTTTGTTGGTTTTGGTTGCCGGAACTTTGCGAACAAATGCTGCGTGGCTACCCAAACACCAATCTCTAAAAACATTTCTTTTTAAAATGAATTGCTGCAGCTTATAGCTTTCCTGGCATTCCTGCGTTCGTGCGCATGTGGGCAGCCCATTTTCCGGCTACAGTCTATGCCTTGGTCATTCAACTGTCGATTCAGTAAAAGGTGGCAAAAAGAAAATTGGCTGCCAATCTTAGATAAATTTCCGTACCGGAGGAAAATTGTTGGATAAATTAGACACAGCTGCCAGTAGTATGCAGAAGAGAAAGGATGTTTTATTGCCCTTTTTTGCGACATGATTTGCTATCGGTAATCAAGTCATAGCTATGAGAAGAGAAAAGCATTTGCTGCATTTACATGACATAAAAAGGAAAGGATGAATGGAAGTTTAAATCAAAATGAGTTTAAACTCAAATTATTTTATTACTTTTAAATTTACACCCCTTGAGGCGATATTGACTCCCGAACACCGTTTTAAACAAACAATTCTACTAAATATTAAAGTTGCTTATTTTTTGCGCCAATGACTTCCTTGGCTCTTGAGACTTACAGGGCAATACTTGCAACTCAGCACAGTCTTTCGAAAGACAGCAGTCTCTCGTAAGATTGGCAAATACCTTGAAGAGGGCGGCCTAATTAAATTTTTTGATCGCAGCCTAATTTCAATTTTAAAAATGGATTATAATGCGCTCCCTAATTTCTTTTTTTGATTGCGGACTTAATACACGCGGCCATAATTTACGGACCCTGCCTCCAGAACTCGCTTCTATCTTTAGAAAGACTGATTGAAAGATTTGCTATCTAGAAGGTCTAAGCGATATTCTGTTTCTCTTTCTGTTCTCTTTTTTAAACAACAAAATCTTGTTATAAAATAAATTTAATTCAAAAGAATTTAAAATAAGTTTCTACAAATTAAATGATATGAAAAAAATGTTTTTCTTTTTTAAACAATAAAAACTTAAAAGAAACTATTGAAATGATAGAAACAAACTTTTTAATATACAAAATTATAATTTTCATATGAAAATTTAATTTATAAACGCTTGTCAATAGCATTTTCAATCTTGATAATTTATCAAGAAAAAAATCCTTTGATTTCAATTCCACTCCTTGAAATAATAAAAANTTTAATAATACATACTTTGATGTTTAGCATTGCCTTTGGATATCAATATATGGACATAGATACATACATGCAAACTAAATAAATTTGTTTTCAATAATTTTTGTAATTGCATTATGTTCGCGCACGAACGTATTCATAGATACAAATATATATTTGTCTAAACCACATAATTTTGTGGCTTCATTTCGTCTACGGCTGCTTCTACATTTTATCATACATATATTTAGTCTAATACTCTGGCATTGCTGATTCGATTGCCAATGGTTTTTCGTCAATTAATTGCAATTCAATTTATTAGCTGATGGTCAAAAGATTTATTACGCTTTATGAAAAGGTGCAACTTTAGCCTCGGTAGGCAATTGAAAAGTAGAGCCCTCTCTCGACGTAGAAAAATCACGCTCTACAATTTTCTCGTAATGCTTGTACGTCTATATGGCGCAGAAACGTGGACGATGTCGAACAACGATAAGACGGCTTTGGGTGCTTTCGAAAGAACTATTCTACGCAAGATCTACAACTCTGTTTGCATGGGTAACGGAGAAGATGGAATGACGAACTGTATGAATTTTTTAACAGCATGGACAGCCAAAAAGAGGGCATATAAAAGTACGTAAATGACTAGAGAAAATCAGCAGAAATCGCAGTAAAATGATATTGCCAAAAAAATGTGCAAACATTCTAAAATACAATTCTATAAGCAACATAGACAACAACGCCACGGGAGGTGAAAAAAATTGTTCAGCTCTCAGTCGTCACAGATAAAGACTTTTATATATACTAGTATATGGNTACAACTCTGTTTGCATGGACGACGGGTAACGGAGAAGGTGGAATGATGAGCTGTATTGACTTTTTAACAGCATGACAGCCAAAAACAGGGCATATAAAAGTATGCAAATGACTAACTGAAAATAAGCAGAAATCGCAGTAAAATGATATTGCCAAAAAATGTGCAAACATTCTAAAATACAATTCTATAAGCAACATAGACAACAACGCCACGGGAGGTGAAAAAAATTGTTCAGCTCTCAGTCGTCACAGATAAAGACTTTTATATATACTAGTATATGGTCAGAGAACGTTTATAACGTTATAAACGTTCTCTGATATGGTGCTTTGAAATTGATTTACCAATATTAAATTGTTTGCTCTTGCTTTTATTCGTTGTCATTTATCACTTAGTATTTCACATTCGAAACCTATTCAATAAAAGCTTTATATTATTTTTCATTGAAAACCCTAAAATTCAATGCTGGATTTGTATGGATTGCCATCTTGTTTTGGTACATTCACTTTTTTTGCGAGCACATAACTATGCATCACATTTTATAAATGTAGCACACNCGCTTTGAAATTTATTTACCAATATTAAATTGTTTAGCTTTTATTCGTTGTCATTTATCACTTAGTATTTCACATTCGAAACCTATTAAATAAAAGCTTTATATTATTTTTCATTGAAAACCCTAAAATTCAATGCTGGATTTGTATGGATTGCCATCTTATTTTGGTACATTCACTTTTTTTTGCGAGCACATAACTATGCATCACATTTTATAAATGTAGCACACATTGCCCAAATCGAAAGCTGTACATTTTATACCTGCGTACGAGTACATATACATATTTACGCAATAAACGCACTTGCTGTTATTTCTGCAATCGTCTAGCCTTAGAGGAATNCACCTGCGTACAAGGATAAATAATTTCGAATTTAAACGCACTTGCTGTTATTTCTGCAATCGTCTAGCCTTAGAGGAATTTCNTACCTGCGTACGAGTACATATACATATTTACGCAATAAACGCACTTGCTGTTATTTCTGCAATCGTCTAGCCTTAGAGGAATTTCGGCCAGTTTATTTACGGGTAGATTTACGTGTTTTCGGTCAACATTTACACCAAATGTTGAGATCAATTGCAAACACAAAATAATTGCAGGTATTTGCTTGAACTTTCGAAATAAGTTGCGCATTTTTCATGTAGCAAAGTCACGACGGCAAGCAGACATACGTATGTATGTACGTATGCACACACTATGTATTGCTATTTGTTTAAATGTTAGGTACTCGATCGCTTTGCTAATCACAAGTTTGTAATCTGCTGAGCTGAGATATTGGCACAGAGCCTTAGGCAAGATTTGAAAGGAGTACTTACTTGCAATTTATTTAGGCGGTAAAATATTGCACAAAAAGTGTTGGTTTAATGTTTTTCTTCACTGGGGGCTTATGTTTCCAGACATAATAATTTATGTCAGCTACATTAAATGCAAAAACTAGACTAAAACTATTAATAAGCTCAACTAAAATATTAATTTGCTTCGATGATTATGTAGATCAGTAAGTTGAAGTAATGTAGTTCAATTTAAGAGTTGAAGTGCAGTATACAAAAACACACATGAGCAATAATAGTTATTCCCATTTACTTCTCCACAAACGTTTTTTACGATCCTATTATAGTAAATTTTTATCATTATAAATTTATCTATGGTAATAGCTGCAAATATATCGAAGTCAGTATCGATATAACGAGTATTTGTTTTTTTTTAGCCGACATCTAGTATGGCATCTCCATTTTCTCTTAACCTATTTTAGCGGCAAACATCTACCGCGACTGAATTAGAGTCTGTAGACAAAATTTTGGCATGCCGATTTATAGTCAAGTTCGAAGTCGCTAAACAATTCCGTTGATTTTTGATATATTTTTTTTTTTTTGCTGACGATGAAAAAATATAGACCGGTCAGCAAAAAAGTGGTCAGAATTCAACGGACATTTTCAGCGACTTCGAACTTGTAATCAATTACTTTAAAATTTAATAGGCTACAAATCTGCCTACCAATATTTTTTTTAGAAATTCTTATGAAAAAGTTGGCAGTTTTGATTAAACTTTGTCGACTTTTTCTAATTTTTCCACAAATTTTTGCAATTTAGATTTATACTTTTATAAACTAGTAATGAAAAAAGTTTCTCAATGAAAAAACAATGCGAATATTGTGAAAATGTCACGGTGTTATTTTGATTGTGGGTCGCTGTACATACATATGTACTGAAAAATACTTATTATACAATTTTCTGTTGGTAAATGGTTCTATGCATTTGTTCAATGAGGAGACATTTTTTCAATATCTAATTTAGAATAAAAAATTTAAAGTATTCAAAAACAGCTTGCAGCTAATAACTTAACCAATGAAAGGAAGCATTGACAAATCAGATTATTTACTTACCATCGCCTTCGAAGTTTCCTTGGCTGGTTAGCAAAAAAATTTGTCTAACCTTCGCATAATGTTGTTGATAACAACAAGTTGACATTGATTTTGCCAGCTTCTTTTCAAAAAAAAAAATTTTACTCAAATAAAATTGCAATTCATACCACCAATTCATTGCTACTGCAAACGCTAAACTTTTATTGCTTCGAAGGCTTTTCTATAGTGCCGCAGATGTAATGAAATATTTTAGCGATCAAAAACCATGTCCACCTACTTGAAAATACGCTGCAATGCAACCACAAAACCACCATGCATAGATACATACATACTGATATTAGCCACTGTGGTGTTGTGCATGCCTCACGCAGCTAGCCGCTTCTTTCTGCTCTAATAAATCGCGTACAAGTGCAATAAATCAAGAATTTCTGCAAACTGCAATTCGCAGAGCCACCACAACAACAACAACAACATATACCATTTATTAACCAACTGATATTTGTTTTGCAATACTATAGACAAGCACAAAACAAGCAACAAATCACAGATTCATGGTAGGTGTGTAGCAAAGTTCACTCTGCATGCTACATGAAGCGTAGCTTACATACATATATCGCGGCACAGTGGTCCTAAATTGGATTTTGCTGTGCCAAATAGGCCAGAGACTTAATTTTTCATTCGAGTTCGATAATTTTTCTTTTTAATTTTAAATGTAAGCTAATAATAGTTAAAAGCGAACTGTTGAGTCCGATTTTTTGAATTTTCAGAGAAAGTGGCAATTTTTCCGTTCCTTTGAATAAATAATACGTAATCAAAACTCGTTGAAAACAATTATATGTAGTTTGGATTTTGATGAAAGGAAAACAAATTAAAAAGTAAAAGTTTAGTTTCGAAAACAAATTTTTTTGCAGAATTATAAAAAAATTTTAAGTATGCAGTTTTATAATATTTTAAAATGCAAGTCTCAAGCGGCTAGAAATTTGTGTTGATTTTTAATACATATTTTCATCCCAGTTTATGCCTATACAGAAGAAAATGCCTAGCACCGGCACAAAATAAATATTAACAAGTAAGAAAGTCTAAGTTCGGGCGGAGTCGAACATTAAATACCCGGCGCACGTATTAAATATATGTTTTTCACCTTACCGAAAGCTACGGCTACATGGTAAGCCGGGGCGTATCAATTTTGAGTAAATTAGAGTCCTTAAATTTCGATTTTGAAGTTTCAAGCAGTTCTGAAATTTACCGTTATATGAGAAGCGGCCGTTATTTTAGTCCGATTTCAATAATTTTCAACGGTTTGCTTATATGTGGCAAGCACAATAACCACACCGAGTTTGGTACAAATTGNCTCGATTCGTTTTGCCTGTTACAAACAACCGTTATGTGAACAAAGTTATAATACCCTAGTGCAAAAGTGCGCTCGGGTATAAAAATCAACGCGAATTCTAAGCCACTTGAAATTTGTACTTTATTGCGCTAAAATTTAATGGGCTATAAGACTACATAACTAAAGTTTTTCTTAAAATTCTACAAAATTGCAATATTGGTAATTTTTTTTAATTTTCGTTTCAGGGAAATCATCATACTAAAATTTAATGAGCTAAAAAACTGTATACCTGAAAATTGTATAGAACTTAAAAAATAAAAAAAATTTTTGGCGAAAAGTTTTTTACAGTTCGAATCTTACTTGAGATTTTTTTTTTAAATTTTGAAGATATCTACAATTGTTTTCAACTAGTTTTAGTATTTTCTTCAAAATATGTAAAAATAAAAATTCTAAAATCGGGTTCAACAGGCCTCTTTTAAATATTATTAGCTTTCATACAAAAAAAAACAAAAAAAAATATCCAATCGATTCACAAATGAATACTCGGCACAATTTTGAAGAGCAAATTCTTGTTTTGGACCACTGTGCGCTGGCATTTGTAGGTGGTGGTTGATGGCGCACAGATGGGAGTGATGTGCGTTGGCGGTCAGTAGGCAAGAATGTTGCAAGTTAGCTAGAGGCATTGTAACTAATGTGTATACATTGTGCGTTACTATGTTTTGACTCACTAATACAAAGATACATATTTTTTAAAAACTACTTAGGTATGTATATATGTATGCGCAAAAAAAGGGGGTTTTCTGCGTCTAGCCAAGCTGCGATTTCTGCACTTTCGTACACCGATTGCTACACACATATCTTTCTGATAATTAGTATATTCGTAGCGTTAACCACGAAAGCCGCAAGTGTTGCATTCACTTTTGCACTGGCACTTACCTCCTCAGATGCCTTTAAGTTATAAATTATGTCTCTTTCACTCTACTCTGACTCAAAATTTTCTACTACAAATACTTGCATAGGTACCTATTTTCGCTTCACTGTTATATGTATGTATTTCTTTCTTCAAAGCCATAAATTGAGATGTGTTGTTTTGCCACTTAGTAGGTTGTCTGCCGCACGCACAATTAACTTTAAAATTAATTGCAATTTTGCACGAGCGTTGCTCCACTAAAACAAAACCAAATTTTTATTTTTGTTTTTTTCTTGGTAAAAACTTGATTGTATTGTATACATATGCATATGTAAGTGCCTGTGCATATGTATACCACTTTACAATTACTAAAATTCAAACTTAATTAAATTATGTTACAAATTTAAAATTTAATTTAATTATTGTAGTATGGTTGACGCATTTATTTGTTAAAACCACGAGTCATTTGCACACATTTTTTCATATGCTTCCTTTTTCGTTTATTGCAGATTTCCTAAAATTGATTTCGAAGGCCCGGCACGTACTCGATTTTATGGTAAGTCGCCACTTCGGAATAAATAGAAAAACCGAGAATGAACGTTTCATAAAAAAATTAAAAGAAACACAAAAGAACTCGTAGTTCGGTTGTAGTTCAGCTGTCCAATACACAGTGACAATTTTTTCTCACGCAATTTGGGTACTGGCACCCGTACGGTGCGGTTGGGTACGGTTTATCTCAAAGGCTGGCTTTGCTCATCCAGTTTTTTGCTATTTAATTTCTATTCTGATTTGGAAGGATTAAAATATATAGGATTAAAATATATAACTCGAGTATCCCTAAAATTTCTAACAGAAAAAAATTTTGTCTGAAAGTCTTCGTTTTATCATCGCAAATAATTTTTATTGAACTTTACTGCAAAAAACACTTAAGTTTATTAACTTAAATTATGCATTAGTTCATCAAAAGTACCATGTTGTTTTCTTTTCTGGCCTTTCTGCATCATTGTTTTTTCTTCCATATCATTCAAGACAATTTCAAAATAGATTCGATAGTTTCTACAAAACCATTCTCATAGATTAATAAACTCTGGTGTGGCATTGGAACAGCCAGGTTACATTCATTTATTTATTTGGTAGTTGTGCAACGAAGTCAGCCACTTAATTATTTGTTAAAAAACTTATTTGTGACCTATTTGTATAAAATTTTTGAAGTGAAACTTCTTTAGCGGGGTTTGGTTGGTTAGGAGTAAATTGGCAAATTCAACGGAAATCGCACACGAAAATGGTGCAACGGAAATAGTTGGGGCTGAAACAAGTGTTTCTTGAGTGTATGCACATGGTATGAATTTAACAAAAACTTGCCAGTAAAAGGTTAAAGAATAACACTTAGAAAAAGACCAATACAAGAATGAAAGTAAAGGTGAGTGCGTACATAGCTAAAGAAAAGGATAAAGGCAAAGGTAAAAAAAATAAAAATAAAAACAAAGATATGCGTAAAGATAAATGCAAGAATGAAGATCAAAATAACTTTAAACACTTTACTCATATAAGGGCAAAGGTGAAGGGGAATATTTAGATGAAGAAAATTATAAATACAAAAAAAAGTAAAAACATAGATAAATATAAAGAAAAATATGAGAATGAGGATACCGATAAAAGAAATGATGAAAATAGAGGAAGAAAGATTATAATTAGGGTAATTATAGAGAAAAGGATATAGATAGAGACACAGAGCCAATCTGGGAACTATTTCGGATTTAAGAGACTTTCGGAATTTATCGATATTTTTATCGGTTTTGTTATCGATTTTGATACTGAAATTTTTATCGATATTTATTTCGATTTTGAAATTGATATTTTTAACGATTTTGTTATAGATATTTTTATCGATATTGTAATCGATACCGTTACCATTTTTGTTTTTATCGAATTTGTTATGTATTTTTATTGTTATCGATTTATCGTTAGTCTTATCGATTTTGTTATCGATATTTCATCGGTTTTTTGATCAATTTTGTGATTAATATTTTTATCGATTTTGTTATCGATATTTTTATCGATTTTGTTATCGACTTTGTTGAGTACTGAAGCTTGGTATGGAGATGTCGTACACCTAGATCTAAAGTGCGATCAACTCAAAAAAAAAAAAATTAGGACGATTTATTTGCACAAACTCCAATTAATGTATACATTTTTTCTGCATGATTATATATTTTCACTAAATCAAAACTACTCTTGTACCAGTGTTTCTATTAATTGCGATCTACAATATATTATATTGACCGTTCTGATTTTTGAGTTAGCTCACTTTAGATCTACCTAGGTTTGCGATATATGAAATCAGTTGCATACTCATGGAAAAAATGGGAGTTATTGGAAAGGAGGCGTGGCACCTCCCATTCTATGCGAATTTTTCATACTGCATACACACTTCCAGAGATGTTCATGGTAGAGTACTGGAACTTGGTATGGATCTATATAAAATCAATCCCACATACTCGTAGAGAAAATGGGGGCTATTTTAAAAGGGCGTGGCACCTTCCAAACATACTCAGACGTTTACCTATCTTTTTATGTATGTATATAAAATACTTTTTCTGTAAGTGTATTTGTGAGTGAACCGATTTTAACGAACTCTTTGTGTGTGTTTGGTTGGGCCTCTGTATAGTTTAGATTCACAGTTTGACCCGCTAGGTGACGCTGGAGTCGAGTTTTTACTAAAAATCTCGTTTATGATCTGATCCGCCAAGTGGCTCGATACTCGAGTTATTACTAAAAATTGTCAAGTAAAAAAATGTGTCTTGAATGTCCAATTACATCGACATGCTGAACCACCGAGTATGCCGAACTCCCGTGTTTTCTAATTGGCCCAATGGGCGTGATTTTCCAATATTACTATGCGTTGTTCAGGGGTCAATCCCAAATGACCACAGATATATCTTTGAAGAATTTCAAGAACTTCTTGATGGACATACATACAATTTCGTTAGACAGTAATATTAGCAGACAAATGAGCCACCGGAAATAGTGAATGTGAATCGTTGGTGAAAATCTTGGACCAAAATGTTTGAATAAAAAAATTAAGTTTGGGCGGGGCAAAGTTCGCCGAGTCTGCTAGTTATTGATTCTTTTCAGCCCTTCGAAAATAAGAATAAAAACTGTTTTCCATCAGCTCTAAGAGCCGGAGAAAATATTTTTAACACAAAAATAATTTAAAAATACATAACTAAAGAGTTAAATTGTTCGCAAGCGCTCAACTGTCCACGTCCTCTTGATTGACAACATCCGTCTTATATTTATTTTGCTTTAAGACTATGCCAAAGGTCTGTGCAAATATTGGGTGCAACAGCATGTATGTACACATATATTTATGTATGTATCTGTATGTTCTTATCTGAAATGTGACCAAATAATTTTTATTTTAATCCTATTAAGTTATTAACAAATATTTTGTAAGCGATAAAATTGGCTTAGGTACATACAAGCAAATTCTACTTAAACGAAATGGTATCAGGGAAAAATAAATAACTAAAAGACCAATTTGTTAACATAACATCGATTTGTTCGAATTCTGTTAGCTTTTTGCTTGATATCTTTTCAACTTTTTTTAACTAAATGTCAGTTGTTGATATTTAATATAAGCTTTGATTGTTTATTTTTGCTTTTCATTCCTTGTTTCGTATACAATGGCGCACTTTAATCTCAGTACGAAAGAGACACACACTTCAATTGTAGCTGTAATGTAATCCTATTACCCTTGAACATAAACCTTTGCGAGCAAGGTAAGCCGTTTGACATGATTCAACAAACCAATGTAGGTTTATCGTAAGTACATCTACATATATGTATGTACAAATAAGCTTACGTCAACGATGTCTTGTATGCCTAATTTTTTATTTTTTTTTATTTTTTGGTCACACTTGGTAATCTTTTTGTGAATATGGTTACAAAATTGCAAATCAAAAGCACTTTTCGATAATAGCTCTGATCCAATAGTTTTCGTGTAAAATCCTGTAAAAATGCCAAACAACTAAATTACTCTCTGTGAATGTGAAGTGAATGCAAGAAAAGCATTTTCCTGTAGAAACGTCAAACAGCTTATCGCTTGATACTTTTCATGATTTTACCAGAAGAAATAGTTCAGGTGAAATCTTGCAACTTCATTCTCTACACAACTCTCGAAAAATCGCTCAAATTTACAGGATTTTGGAGTAAGGGAACATTTTTCCTGTAACTTCCTGCAAGTTCGTGTAAAAACCTGTAAGTGCATGGAGTACTGGATCAGAGCTAATAATAATAAATTTATAATTAAATACGAGGGAATTCAGCAACTTTTTGAATAAAGTATATATTTTTCGGCAAGTGTTTTATTTCTCAACAAGTCTCCTTTTAGCTCGACACATTTACTCCAGCGTTATTCCAGTTTTTTAATTTCTTCCAAATAAATAATAAGTTTTTCAAGATCCTCAAAACAAGCGCTTATTTCAGTAATGATCTTTTCATTGGACCCAAATCCCTGACCGCTTAGCCATTTTTTTGGGTTTGGAGACAGAAAATAGTCGATGGGGGCTAAACCTCGTGGATATGGTGGATGGGATAGGATTTCGTTGCGCAATTGAGGGATTTTTTTATGGTGATTATAGTGCATCCGTACATTGTCTTGATAGAACAGCACTATTTTCTTGTCCAAATGTGGTCGTTTATGCTCCAAATTAATATCGAATCTGTCCAGAACCTTTGAACAGTACTAGCCAGAGATCGTTTTGCGCGCTTGAAGGTAATTGACTGTGGCCATGACCATATTGGCGGACAGACCCACTGTGGCTTAGCAGGATTGAATTTAAACTTACTGAGCGGGAAATTCAAAAAGTCACTGACTCGTACTATGGGCTTCATTGAGAATGCTAGCTGTCCATCACACACTTTATATGGCGATTGTTACGATTATTTTTCAAAACGATTTCGAAAACATGAAATTTTTTCAAAATTAACATCGGACGACTAAATTATGTTAGATATTAATGTGGAAAGTCTGCAAACCGCTCCAAAAATCGATACAATTCGGTTTAGTTGTTCGAAACATTTAAAAAAAACTTGTACCGGTACATCAAACGGTTCATGAGTATCTCTGAACTCTGATGGAGTTCGGTTCAAGTAGTTCAGTTTTTGGTTATCCTAATAACCGGAAGATTTCAAAACCAGGGCGAGCTCTTGTAAGAACAACAATGGCAACCTAGTTAGTGATGTCCAGAACGTACTTAAATTTTGGAGAGAACAACTTTCCTACGCTACAGAATGGTAGCAGTACTGAATGCTTAGGGGAAGATGAACCCGAGCCCCCAGTCGTTGATGATCGAGTCGATGTTCCTCCGCCAACTACGGCGGGATTAGCATTCTAACAAGGTCTTATCTGGTGCATTGTGTGAAAGACTTAATTCCACTGTCAACGAACTGATTGGGCCTTGTTAGTGTGTCTCCTTCAGACTTGGGAAAGCGCTACTAAATGGGATTTCAGACAGGGCGACTCCCTTTCATGTGATTTCTTTAATCGGATGTTGGAGAAGATAATAAGAGTTGCAGAACTGAATTAATTTTTTACAAGAGCTTTCCAATTGCTGGCGTATTCCGATGACATCGACACCATCGGTAACAAGAACTGCGAAGTCTTTTCTACCTTTTCCAAGATAGATAAGGAAGCAAATCGAATGGATCTGGTGGTCAACGAGGACAAGACGAAGTATCTCCTGTCATCAAATAAACAGTAAGCGCATTCGCGCCTTGACATCGACGTCAATGTTGACAGTTATAATTTCGAGAAAGTGGAGAATTTCGTTTACTTGGGAACCAGCATTAACACCGATAATAATGCCAACATAGAAATTCTACGGAGAATCACTCTTGCCAACAAGTGCTACTTTGGACTGAGTTGGAAATTGACGAGTAAAGTCTTCTCTCGACGTTAGAAAACCACACTCTATAAGCCACTCATCATGCCAGCGCTGTATAAGGCGCAGAAGCATGGACAATGAAAGCATTTACGGGCCTTTACGTGTTGACGACGACGAGTACCGCAGACGATGGAATGATGAGCTGTATGAGCTTTACAACGACAAGGACATAGTGCAGCGGATTAAAATACAGCGGCTATGCTGGCTTGGCCATGTCGTTCGTATGGACTCTGACGCTCCAGCTCTGAAAGTATTCAACTCGGAAGAGGGAGGCCCCACTGCGATGGAAAGACCAGATGAAGAACGACTTTGCTTCACTTGGCATTTCCAATTGGCGTCAATTGGCACCGAAGAGAAACGACTGGCGTGCTTTGTTGAACTCGGCCAAAATCGCTTAGGCGGCTACATCGCCAAATGAGAAGAAGAACGCTCGTATTCTAACAAAATCATAAACTTCTTTTATTTATATTGCTACAACAAATATGCCGCTACAACACAAATTTTTAAGTTTTTGTCATTTTTCCAGCACTTCAAATCGTATTTATATATGCATGTAAAGAGCCAGGTGCGGAAGGCGTGTCTGCTCTTTGGTTGACCAACTGGCGTAACTACGCAAAGAAGTGAAGCAAATGACTATGTTTTTCGTCTCGGCCCTTGGATTAAAAATCAATTAAAAAAACATCTTATTAATAATATTCGGTTAAAGCTGCTTTAGGACGTGGTGAGTCCAAAAACTTCGCGAAGTAAGCTTTCAAAGTAGAAGGACTATTACCGCCCTTTTTCGCTACCCAGCCTAGGATGAAGTTTTACTGAAACGTATTTTTTTTTGGTCTAATTTCAAAGCGAAAAATTGTAACTGCAATAAACTTTAGATTCAGGAAATTCCATATAAACAGTGAAAGTACTACTTCGGCAAACAAAACAATAAAATTTCGCTTTTCTTTGCCAATTATATCAGCTGGGAAATCAACACCAAGAAATTGAGCTATTTGGAAGCCAATGTCATTGTCAGTATCCCACCTACATTTATGTATATATAAAAGTATCAAAAGATGGCCTAAGCACCATCAAAAAAGTTAGATGAAAAATTAAAGTCAATGCCAAAAATGTCTCCTTAAATGTCGCAATACTCACCTTGATCAGAGTAAGTTAACACGTAAGAAAGCAATTTGTAAATTTTACAATGTGAAACATCAAAGTAAAAAATGTTCATTGCCAATTTTCGCTAAACCCTCTTTGTAAAAAATTTAGAAAAAAGCAGGTGGGAAAAGATTTCGATATTTTGGCTTTTTCGGCAGCCTTTCTGAAAGTACGACATTTCGTACTCATAATTTCAACTCATATCTTTTCATTGTCTCGTTACTGAGTTTTATTGCTTTGGCTATTGACCGCGCATTGACCGACCACCAGCCACTGGTTTTTGTTGATTTCTTTAACTTTGTTTTCTGATTTGTTGCATTGTTATCGACGTCATGCAAGTGCCTCAAAATGCGCTTAAAAACATATACATACATACATATGTACGTATGTATGTAGGTATGTACGTGCACTTACACATAAGTGCATGTCTGATAAAAAATAATAATTGCGACTAAATACTTAACGACCGATTGCCGTCAGCTTTCATTGCCTGGTTGCATGTATATCTGATTATGTTAAGATGTGAATGTAAGAAAAAGTCGGTGTGCATGTTCATAAGTATAACATAAGTGTGTACATATGTATGCGAGCAAAAGTTGATATGCTCATAAGATACAAAGAAATTGAGTTATATCTACGCTAGATGTACGTGAAAAGGGCTGAGTGGTAAACTTTCTTTTTCAATTTGGTTGAAAAAAATGTAATCGTAATAACTATGTATTTAATGACATTTATTGGTCAGTAAGTTGCTATGTAGTTTCTACATGTACGTATATGTATGTACGTACTGCGTACTCCCTTCTTTGTACATTAGGGTGGCATATACTATTTTGAAAAAAACCTTTTCATTAGTTTCGCTTATGCTAGCTCCTGATAGACCTGCTAGTTGCGTTACTAGATGTCCGCCTAATGTTTATATCTAATATTCGAAGCTGCTCATAGTTTCCTTGACATCTTGCAGGTATGTACATCTGC
Source organism: Rhagoletis zephyria (assembly GCF_001687245.7). Lineage (NCBI taxonomy): Eukaryota > Metazoa > Arthropoda > Insecta > Diptera > Tephritidae > Rhagoletis > Rhagoletis zephyria. Next base: position 56,367 of record NW_016158672.1, read on the forward strand.
CCACCTGTGTCTAGCCAGTTCAATGAAATGCAAAGTAATTTTTCTTTGGACTATTCCAAGAGGCGAAGCAGTGCCAAGGCTTCAGATTCATCAGAACAGACTTCTGCCTTCGCCAATTCATCATTGCCCACTATATTTCTAACCAGATGTGGTGCAAACGGCCTTTATTCTGTCGTCATACTTAATTGTTGTAAATATATGATCGACCCATGTCCGAAGTGTCTAATCACCCAGAAGTAGGCCTTTTTGAGTCTGACCGCCGATTGCATAGCCTCTTCCTTCAGGTGAAGATTGAAAGGGATCGGGTTGGGGATAACATTTAGCGTTTCTGTCGAGCGGGATCTCTTAGTCCACCTGTTACTCCTGCGCTTGTTGCGCAGTCCTATAAATAAATATCTATATTCTCCACAAGCTCCAGCCTTACCCATCTCCCGCCCAACTGTCCTAGGGGCGCTTATGTAGAATGCCAACTAATCCAACCAGTATGTTCTGCACTGAAGCGCGGTTGTGGTCGATGGCATTTCTTGAAGAAGACAGACTTTTTAGGTAAGCTTAGGTTAGGTTAGCTTACCAGCAACGTTCTTTCATAATTGTACTTTTCACCCATTTGGACATTTCAATTAAAAAAAAGCAACTTAAATTTCGTAGCTAGTAGTGATACACAGAACCAAGAAGCTGGAACCGCATACCCTTATCCTTTAGAGAACCGAGCAGTCCGGTTATTACAAGCACCAAAAAACGGTTCTGACGAAACGGAAACCAGATTCCTAAAGATCCGAAAAACGGTTCTAGAAGAACGAAAACTCGACTCAAAAGACTCGAAAAATGGTTCCGGAAGGACCGAAGCTTGATTTCAAAAGAACCGAAAAACGGTTTCGGAAGGACCGAAACTCCATTTGATTGACATAAAGTCTAAATATGAAGATATCAGAAACATGGTTTAGATATGTATTATAGAGTTATCAGTTGACCTACCAAACTATGTTCTGCTCAAAGCACTGCATCTTATATAGTATGTAGCCGCCATATACCGCACTATATAGGCACTATGGAGTTCTACGTTGACTTAACAAATTTTCTTCGCTTCAAGACACTATATAATATAGCCGTCATATACTGGATCTGGCTGACTTACATCAACTTCTTTATTTTTTACATTATCGACTAGAAATTCGGTTTATTTACGTAATATCGAATTCTGAGAGGACCTAAATTTTTTCTTAGAATTGAATTTAATGTTACGCTAGTTTTTCTTCCTCAGCTTTGAAGCTTTAAAATCGCTGTGAGCTGTGGAAAATTTTGGCTTTAAACATGAAAGTTATTCCATTTTGTAAGAGTTAATTTAAATTGAGTTAGATTTTTTAAACTTGGTATATATCCATTTCAAAACTGCTTTCTTAAACATCCGTCGTTTGTCGCCCAAACCTAAAAATTGCATTAAATTGAATTTCGCGATTACACATGTGGCAACCCTATTAAAAATATCTTCAAAACAAAACGTTTTTCAACCTGTTTAGTTTGACATACATATTGCTGAAATTTATCTAAACGTTTAAAAAGGTGGCAACTCTTTTAAATATATGTTTGAAATAAAGCCACTTTAAACATATTTTGCCTTCATTTTATGAAAACTTATGAAAAATGGCTATTAACTTTTAAACAGGTGGGAATCCTGTTCAAAATATTTTCACAATAAAGCTGTCTTGAAAATATCTTATTTCATACTCACCTTAAAATATTTCGTGTAACTTATTATTCCATATTAATCCATTTTAATTTCTTAAGAGGCGGCAACACTTTTAAGAAATATTTTCGAAATAAATCGTATTTTCGTTTGACACAGAGATTTTTCATTTAGCTTATTAATTAAATTACTTTAAATTTAGCAGGTGGCAACCTCCTTAAAAAAAGTTCTGAATAAATATTTTTGGAACCCCTTTCGTTCGAGGCCCACATTGTTATGATATTTTTTTTTTACTTTTAAAAATTGGTTTTAACTTAAAAAAGTGGCAACTCTCTTAAAAAAATACTCAATATTTTAATGAAATATATTCAGACGTTTTATCATGAAATGGCAACAAACACACTCATTCAAAAACTTTCACATTCATAATATATCAGCCTTATCATGAATTTAATCAAATTTTTTTTCAGGCGCCCGTAGTGTATACATGAAAGCAAAAAGTGAGCGATTTCGGGCGAAAATGAAACTCATGATAAGTTGGAATACTAAGTAAATAGTAGGATGAAAACATGTAGTTTTTTGTATGAATTTTAGTTCCCCAACCAATAACCATTCACTTCAAAAAAAAAGGTAGAGGCACCCTAATATGTATGTGAATATAACTTGATCATAACTTAAATGATAAATATGTATGTACACATATGTTCATATCGTTGCCTTAATATAGAAAGGCCCTATCTGACATCGTCGCTGATTTACAAAAAGTCGTAACTAAATAAAAATCGAAAATTTACGTTTTAATTGAATTTGATGCATTTGATCGAATTATGTGGCCCCAAATCGTTTTATGCAATAAAAGATTTGAGGTAGTTACGGCTTTGTGCATTTCAGCGACGATGTGAGATAGGGCCTTTCTATATTAAGGCAACGATATATAAAATTAACTTTTACATCTCAATTTCCACTTATCCGTCCTTTTGTCTTTTGAGCGAGGTATTTTTTCGGTAACTAGAGCTGCAATTTCTTGTGTTTATGAAAAAAACGACAGCACATAAACAAAGATCATACGAGTAATCATAACATCAGCTTCAAGAAAATCAACAACTTCTGCTTTCGTTTAACCCATATATTGAATTCCCGCTACACAATCGCCGAATGTACTTTTAAGCACACTAGGGTGGTGCAAAATAAGTAAAGTCGGAATTTTAATGATTTCACCCCCTGGGATTGTTCTATATCGAGAAAATATGCCCATATTTTTTTTATTTTTAAATCAAAAAATATTTAGAGATCGGTCAAAGCACTCAAAGCTTTCCATGTATTTTATATAGGGAAAACACAACTTTTCGTAGATATGATAGGGAATTCTTGAAAATCAATATTTTTCGATCGGAAAACTTTAGCTCCCTGCAGGTGACTTCCAATAACAATGCGCAATTGTTTATTTAACCATTTTTTAATACTAAAGATTTTTTGTTTATCCCCCATTGCATTTTCTGACAGTTTTTTGGGGGGTTTTGGCCGACCTATAAAATATAGTTACTTTGACGAAACGGTTAAATAAATAACTGGCTATTGTTGTTGGGAATCTCCTGAAGAGAAGCAGAGTTTTCCGATCGCAAAATATTGATTTTCAAGAATTCTATACCTTTTCTACGAAAATTGTTTTTCCCCATATAAAATACATTGAAAACTTTGAGCGCTTTTAGCGACCTCAAAATATTCTTCTTATTTCAAAAATACAAAAATAAGAGTATATTTTTTCGATATAGAACAATCCTAGGAGTGAGAGCATACAAATTCTGACTTTGCTTTTTCACATGCATTTTTGGATCACCCTAAGTACGCGAGTACATACATTAACGCATTTGTATGCCATTCCCCTAAGCATATCCGCTTACTGGATACTACTTATTCCGATCGCTTTGTTATCTGCGCGCGCTGCTGGGTTTGCTCGCTGGTTGCCCACTTCACTGCCTGCTTGGCTACTTGCTGCCCGGCCGGCTAGCTGGTCACTTTCATTTTCACTTTTCNTTGCCCCTTTTTAAATTTTTAAATAAAAAAATATTTAGAGGTCGCTCAAAGCACTCAAAGTTTTGGTGGACCTATAAAATATAGTTACTATGAAAAAATGGTTAAATAAATAATTTGTTATTATTATTGGAAATCTCTTGAAGAGAAATAAAGTTTTCCGATCGCAAAATATTGATTTTCAACCAAAATTGTTTTTTCCCCATATAAAATACATGGAAAACTTTGACCGCTTTGAGCGAAATCTAAATATTTCTTGATTTCAAAAATAAAAATAAGGGTATAGAACAATCCTAGGGGTGAGAGCATACAAATTCTGACTTTGCTTTTTCACATTCATTTTTGGACCACCCTAATGCACACGCGAGTACATAACTACATACTTTAACGCATTTGTACGCCATTCCCCTAATCATATCCGCTTACTGGATACTACTTATTCCGATCGCTTTGTTATCTACGCGCGCTGCTGGGTTTGCTCGCTGGTTGCCCACTTCACTGCCTGCTGGGCTACTTGCTGCCCGGCCGGCTAGCTGGTCACTTTCATTTTCACTTTTCCACTGAATTACTCGTGTGCAATTTCATTTCGCTTGTTGCCTCTCATGCATATGTTGAGTGCATACAATTTACATAGCTACAGCGTGCATGCAAGAACAACAGCAACAACAGCAACAAGTTGCAAAGCTGCACTCATGGGCGACGTAAATATATTAAAGTTGTTTCTTTTTTTTTTTGTTTGCTCACTTACACCCAGTTGTTGTCTCGCTACAATTCAATGACCAGCGACTGCATGCTGCTTAAGATACGAGCATACAAATGTATGTACAGTATTGGCCATATCTATAGCACCCCCATTTCAAAATGNGGAGTGCATACAATTTACACAGTTACAACGTGCATGCAAGAACAACAGCAACAACAGCAACAAGTTGCAAAGCTGCACTCATGGGCGACGTAAATATATTAAAGTTGTTTCTTTTTTTTTTGTTTGCTCACTTACACCCAGTTGTTGTCTCGCTACAATTCAATGACCAGCGACTGCATGCTGCTTAAGATACGAGCATACAAATGTATGTACAGTATTGGCCATATCTATAGCACCCCCATTTCAAAATGATATTGTTTGCAACTTTTGTTTAATTATTAATTTTTAAGAATTTTCAATTAAAATACAGTTCATTCTCTAACAAAACCCACATAAATCCAAGTTTTAAACTTTGTAAAAGACTACAAAAATATTCAACAAATTTTCACCTAAATTTCAAACTTTTTTCTCAGAAGTGTTAGAATATTTTTGAGTACGCAGTTTTATAGCCCATTCGATTTTACTGCAAGTTTCATGTGGCTAAAAATTACCGTTGATTTTTTATATTTTTTTTTGTCGCGTTTGCTACCATATAACGAATAAACACAATTTATTTTTATATGGAAGATACCCGCAACACCTTCGACGAAAAAAATTCTAAAAAATCAACACTGATTTTTAGCCACTTGACACTTGCACATTGTTAGACTAAAATTGAATGGGCTATAAAACTGCGTGTTCAAAAAAATTTTAACAGTTCTGAGAAAAAAGTTTAAAATTTCAATTGAATTTTCAAGCTTGCCAGTTTGAAAGTTTAAAGCTTGGGTTTATATAGGTTTTGTTAGAGAATGAACTGTATTTTAATTTAAAATTCCTAAAAATAAATAAATATATAGAAGTGGGAAACAATATCACATTGAAATGGGGGTGCTATTGTATTGGCCAATACTGTATGTACATGAATAGATACTGTACTGCTGCTATCTACCTGCCTGAGATGCGCAACACAGTAANCTATACATAAGTAGATACTGTACTGCTGCTATCTACCTGCCTGAGATGCGCAACACAGTAAAAATAATATACCAGTCGCTGCGTTTGCGTTTGCGTTTAGATGTTTCTACACAATATCCACTTGCAGTAGTTGCAATCGCCATTCAGTTATCATCAAGCGCATATTTGACACGCTAGCAATATCAGCAACATCGCAAGCACGAGCAATAATACATAGCAACAATATTGAAAGCATCGAAGCATCGGCGTTATTAGCCTTGGTTGCACATAAATCTATCAGCGCTAAGCAGTTTTTTTGCACTTTTCCGTTTGTAATTATTTGCCTAACCATTGTTTGCCGCTGCATAAACGAGTTTTAATCATTTGATTTTAATTAAATTGAAATTATATTTGGAATTTATGGTAAATATATGCAAATATTTCAAGTTTCAAGTTTATAGTTAAAGAAACACTTTTATTTCTACGACTAATTACAGCAAAGTTTATTCACTTGCTGTATCATGAGAGAAAATTATAATTATTTCTACTTAAAGACTTGCTGTAAACTAAAGGCAAAGGTTGGCTAGTTAGTTGGTTTAAGCGGATTGTCACCCTGGTGGCAAGCAATTTTCAAGCCATCTGTAGCTGCGGCGGATTTAATGAATTTCAGTACGTCGTACAGAGAGAGAGAGAGAGAGACAGCTGCACTCAGAAACATTCGGCAGAAATGGTTTGCCGAGTGTATTTACAGGAAGTTTACGACTGTCGCTCCTGAGCTCGGGTCATTTCCATTGCGACAGAATTTATTGAAGGGAATCCCATCTTTTCGGCATTTATCCCATCGGGCCAGTGCTCTGTGCATACTGCAGTAAATTTTTAGGTATATTTTTTTCTCATTCCTAAGTGAGCTTTGGTTTTAAGTGTGTCAGAGTATACCTAAGTCCCAAGGCTCAAATTAGGGCAATTTCGTATTGATCATAAATTTAGGCTAGCTCCCTCCTACGGTCGTCCACTAGTTGAGATCTAACAGAGGTAGAAGAGAGTGCCAGAATGGCCACTTGACTGTTCGTTCTCGCCGATACATTCTCTTCGATGTACCTTACTGCCTTCGCAATTGCAAAGGTTTTGGCCTAGTAAACGATTGCATAGTCTGGTAGGCGAAAGGATAACTTTGAGTTATATCGCTCAATGAAAACTCCCGCGCATCAACCCAACCCGACATTGCATCTTTGGCTCGTCCGTAAAGACTGTACCTTTTCTTCGAGTTCAGTCACTGCGGCTTGGGAATTTCGTGCAGGGTTTATGGTGAATCTAGGTAATCAAGGTAGCTATATTCATGAAAAATATTTTAAGTTGTACCACATAAAAAGATATTAATTTGTTGCTTTTGACTCGCCACGCAGATATATTGTTTGGTAACAGAAGATACTTTGTTTTGTCCTCATTCATCACCAAACCCCCGCAGTTTGTATTTCAATTCAATATCAGTTAAGCATAGAAAATCGCTGGGTGCTCATTAAGTAGTTCCGTAAGCAGCTTATGCTCACTCTTAAGAGTTTCTGTGGAACAATGTATTTCAGAAAATTGCCGAGAAACCCTCCGAGATGTTTAAACCTTAGCTTCGCAAAATAGGTAGTGTTGAATATTAAGACGTACTGCATGAATTCATATTTGGCATAAACAATTCAGAACCCCACAGCTGTCGCTTAGTAAGCAGGACAAAAGTACCTTTCAACTTGTATACCGAGGTTTGCGCCCAGAGTTCGCTGAGCTTACTAAAAGCCCATAGGTACTCCAGTGCTCTCCCTTTCATTGGTAATGGTTTCCAGGGTGTCCTGCCTGGCCGCATCATAGGCACACCACTTTCGCGCAATATCGCTGTGCCCCTTAACCCAAATCAGTCTAGTTTGGAAATAATCCGAGGCAATAGAGTGAGATAGCTGGTAATCCTAGAACAATTTCGACCTTACCATCGCCGATTGCAGGACACTGATCGCCGCTTGGCTCTAAACGTTATTACATAAGTGCGCAACCGATCGGCTGCTTCTTTGATGGCAACTAACTCTGCTTGGAATGCGCCACACAATTGTGTAAACCTAAATTTAATATCTAAAAGTAGTTCCTCACAGAAGACAGCTTCTCGAACTCTGCTATCAAGCTAAGACCCAGATTGGCAGAGCGGGCCGCAGCAACTTTGCCTAAAATGTCTACTACGATGCCTGGCATCACGTTTAAATCCAGCGTTGGAGTATCGCGATGTAACCCACTTAGTTCAATTAGGGCTGGCCTTTGCTCACTTTCCATTCGCTTAGACAGTGTCGACCTTTCCAGTGAGTTCCACTAAATGGTGTAATGCAGCCACAAGATAACAGCATTAAAGTGTAACGGACGCCTTCCTCCCTCGCTCCTCGATATTTGATCCGTACGTAAGCTCTTTTTCAAGAATTACTCGCAAGTATTTGACTTACCCAGAACAAGTGGGGTGCCACGGATCGGGGTATCAGCTGGGCATCAGGTGCCTGATATGTATCTCCTATGAACAAGACGATCCCGGTCTTGCCAGGATTTATAATGATATCGCAGCTTGCAATCCTGTTTAGGACCAAATTTAGATAATCCTGTATAAGATCGGTAAACGCGTGTTGAGAAGCATACCTCTGACAATAAGTGTCACATCATCGGCATATTAAAGCCTTTTCTTTTCGCGAAATAATGTTCCATTTATTCTGCCCTACGCTAGCGCTGTTAAGTTTTCGTGTTTTTTACTCAGCATCTTTACATGCATATTGCGTGCTCTTTCTTTAAAATGTTGCACTCTGATAATGTTGGCATATAAGAAGGTGTCATTTCTTTTCGAGAAAAGAAAACGCCATTAGATTACCCGACATCCTCTCCTTTCCAGCTCCTCTAGGATGCCATTAATGACAACAAACCAGAGGAATACCTCTACCTCTACTCGAGAGAGGCACACTCTCATTCAGCAATGGAAGTTCTCTCCCAGAGCACGCGTGATATAAGCGCAATTACGTTAGTCTCAACATCGAGGTTGCTTAAGGCCTCCGGTAATACGTTATTAAAAGCCCATCTCAATATGCAACCGTAAACTATTTGCCTTCCAAAGGCTCTTCTTTAACCCTAAGAACGGAATTCATGGCGGTTTCCACGAACCTACTTTTCATATAAGCTTAGTCTCTACTCAGAAATCCAGTTTCTTGCATACTGATCAATTAGCAGCTGAAAGTCTGTAGTAGGAAGGACATTTCTCCAATATCTCACCAGAAGAAACAGAACAGCCATGCGATTAGGTCCTGAATGAGTTAGTTGTAAGTTCTGCAGGTCAAATTATATTCTCCAACAATGAATTGAAGATCTCTTTGAAAAGTCGGTAAAATCAAAAATCAGGCCCTTATCCCTTAGCAAGTGTCGGGTTTGTGATGGATTTAGCAGGTACTACCGCCCACAGGTAGTACTTTGGGCTCGGTAGGCAATTGAAAAGCAGACCCCCATCTCTCGACGAAAAAAATTTACGCTCTAGAAATCTCTGATGAATAATTCGCGGAAATCCGCAAAGGCGGGAGGCAGTTGGCGAAGCTTTTTGGTATAACACAAATTGACCAACAGTTATAGTGCCAAATAAGAAAAAGAATCCGCACTGGTAAGGAGAAATAAATTTGTTAACAGTGGGCGCATTCTGCGTACAACAGAAAGAGGACCTACTACCTCCTCGACATCATATTTATGTAAATGACTAAGCTGGTAAAGCATCGGCGCTGGAAGGTTGGATACTTTTGAGCAGCACTATTTCTTTCAGGCAACCTTTATGGCCTTGGCGTCTTTTACAACTTTTTAGGTCGAAAGTGATCAAAAAAAGTGTAGGACTCTTTTGAATGAAGTAAGTAGTCAGCTTCGTCAAGATTTATTTTGGCAATCGCAAAGTGCCGTGACCGAAGCTATAGACGAGTTAGCCAGTGAGGATCCCACATTGCCGTCGATCGGGGATCGGATCTCACCACAATTGTAACAATATAAATATAGAGAAATCTTAGTTGGCGAGTGACGACATAACTAATACATTTTTCCCTATTGAGAGTTTTGATTTCAAACCAACTTAAAAACACTTCTCATAAGCACATACATACGTATATTTACACCTGCATGCATGACTAAGTACTTTCATGCCCTCGCCGTATTTTATCAACATTGAACCTGAACTTCAAAAGCCGCAGGCGAACTATTACCGCAAATTTTGTCATAATCCAAACAATTTCACTGCAACTTCAATTAAGATACGAAATTGAATGTCAAGGAAATTATGCAATTATTTTACTTTTTTGCAATATTTATGGGGGAATGCGGAAATCGTAAAAAAATTTGTAGAAAATTCCAATTATAGATTATCTTTTGCGGCAACAAACAGTGTGGCTAAGTACCACCATGAAATCAACCAAAACCACAAAAACCAAAGCAAAAGCAGTTTACAGGGAGCAGCGTAGTGGAGAAATACATAAAAATGCATGAATTTAGGAAATTGGCTGTTAAGTGTTAAAACCACAAACTAAAGCACGACATTAAGGAAGTCAAACGCTGTCAATGCAAAGTTCAGAAAAAGTCATTTGTATGTACATATAATGGCGACGACGATTAGAGCATACGAATTAAATTATAGATTCGGGCGATAGTGCTGCTGCAAGATACCACAATGCATANCAAAAATGTATGAATTTAGGAAATTGGCTGTTAAGTGTTAAAACCACAAACTAAAGCACGACATTAAGGAAGTCAAAACGCTGTCAATGCAAAGTTCGGAAAAAGTCATTTGTATGTATGTAAATTATAGATTCGGGCGATAGTGCTGCTGCAAGATACCACAATGCATACAAACAGAAATTGTTGGCAAGGTATCGCTGGCTGTTTTAATGGTATGTGGACTGGGAGCACGCATATAATTTGTAAAATGATTGCTTAGCCGATAGGTACCTAATTATAGCAAATGGAGTTAGCTACTCAAGCATAACTTGCTTTACTTAGTACTTGTTTTTATTGCTGGCAGAAATTTGTATGTAAAATCGTCGAATGCGCTTTGATTTCACATTCGCGACTACTGATCGTAAGCAAATTGGCGGGTGGTGAGTTTCGAAATCAAAGGAAGTCAAATGTGTGGAGGTTTCGACGTTGACTACTTGCTATAATTTATGCAAACAAATGTGCATATAGTTCAAACTTCCTAGTTTAAGTCAGCGATTTTATATTCTCAATCTAAGTATAAGTANGGCAAATGGAGTTAGCTACTCAAGTATAACTTGCTTTACTTAGTACTTGTTTTTAATGCTGGCAGAAATTTGTATGTAAAAATTTCGAATGCGCTTTGATTTCAAATTCGCGACTACTGATCGTAAGCAAATTGGCGGGTGGCGAGTTTCGAAACCAAAGGAAGTCAAATGTGTGGAGGTTTCGACGTTGACTACTTGCTATAATTTATGCAACAAAAAAAATATGCATATAGTTCATACTTCCTAGTTTAAGTCAGCGATTTTATATTCTCAATCTAAGTATAAGTAGCTTTTAGTGTGCTACCACATATGTAATACATTAGGGTATACCACTTTCCAAACAAACAAACAAAAACATAGGTACTGTTCTTCAATTGGAAATACAAATTGTTTCATATTTCAAGACGTACGCCAAAAATTTATCGAGAAAATATTACGATTTACCTATTTGAAAATTTTTACAAAAATCGTGTTTTTTTTTAATAAAATTAGTTTGTTTTTTTAAGTCACCTCGGATGATAGTAGAGTTTAAGCTTAAAAGGTCTGCATAAAAATGTTTAAACATTTTATGAATGGCATGAATATAATGAGATTTTTGGAGGTTTTTTTCAACTTCAGCTAGACCAAAGTAAATCTTAAAATTTTTCTAAAATGTTTTGGCGAAAGTCTTAAATTATAATAAATTTTAAAACTGCGTTGGAGAAAACGCAATTTTATTTAATTTTTTGATTGGCGGTGCACCCTAATGTACACACAACAATTATAAAATTCTTGCGCTTGATCACGTTGCGCATGCCATACCAATTACTAGTAATAACAATTTGTTCTCAATTAATACTAGCCACCTTCATTCCATTCTTTTTCACTTTTACAGACCCAACAATGATCCGGCAACTACAAATGTTTAACACTCCAATCAGCACGCTACTCGCTTGCTTGCTTGTGTGCTGGTTAGCGCGCGCACATGCCGCCGAAAAATGGTCACGCCAACTAGAACCGACTTCGCCAGGCGTATCGGACTCTTTCGATTGGGTGCCGGTGGCACAGCCAGTCGATAGTTCTACTGCCAAAGATCGTTCCGCAAATGCACGTGTGCTCACCTACTCACAGGCTTACCCACCGAATGGCCGTTTCGGTGATCTGCCCAAACCGCATAATCCGCCCGTGTCTCAGCAGCAGCCATTCGATTTTCCCTATCAGTTTCAACGTTTTGCCAATCAACCACCACCACGTTCACAAGTCGGTTCACCTTTCGGCGCGCCACCACTAAAGGCTGCTGCGCCTGCTGCTTCGTCATTGCAAAGCGGTGAGCCAACTTCGCAGTCATTCTTCAAATTCGAAATGCCCTTCCGCACAGAGGGTGGCAGTCATGGTGCACCGGGCTCTTCTCCCGGCTCATTGCAGACTGGCTACCAGATTCAGCATATACTCGGTGGTGGCGCGCAAGCCACGCTCTTTAGCTCACCGCTGTTCAATCAGCAACCCGTTTTCCCACCAGAATTCCACCCCATACCACAGAAGCCGCTACAACAGACTTTACAAAAACCGCTGCCGCAACAGAATTACATCGAAGATAGTTTCCCGAGCAAGAACGTCTACCGCGAATCGAAACCTAATCCGACGCAACAATCTCTGCAAAGCGTCACACCACAAGTTTTCCCTGTAGAACAACAAGTTGATCAATTTTTTGATTTGAATAAGCCGTCATCTTTCAATGCTCAGTTGCCGTTCCAGCATACTGATATCGCACCAACAGCACCCTACCAGCAGTCGGGTAGCGCACCGACAGCACCTGCTTCGTTGCCTACAAGTAATGGTGGCAGCCAACAAGATGTACAATTGCTCTATGTGCCATACGATACGCTCTTTAATCAACAGAAGCCTGAGTCACAAGGTTTCGAATTGAATAAGTATAATGTCAACGCGGGCCTACCAACTGTCAATCCCTTCCAAATCAATCAGTTTTACACGCAAGACTCACTCGATTCGATAGATCAGCAGAACTACTTCGCCAGCAGCACCACTACCAGCACAAGCCGTCCGAAGACGACAACGTTGAAGCCAACCACAATCTTCCAGAATTACGCTAATCAACAACCAACTACGCCACGTCCCAAGCCAAAGGCACATCAGCCACCACTTGCCATGTTTTTGGTGCGCAACTCTGTGCGTCCCACGCAAACCGATGTGGTGTCTGCTTTACGTCATTCCAACACCATCGCAGTCATTGATGCACCTACGAAGAAGATACCCGAAATATTTGTTGGTCCTGCTGGTATGTCTACACCAGATGGCTATGTGAAATTCGATCTGCCCTACTTGTCTCAATTGGCACAGACACGCGAGCTGCGTGAGATTCCGTTCTTCGTAGCGCCTTTGAGCTATCGCACACCAAGTGGTTTCAATAAAATCCTGCTACCAGAACCGCATGTGGGTTCAATTGTTATAAATCTCGCCAAGAGCAGCAGCGCTCCACAAGCGGTTCTTAGCCAGCCGGCCAAGCCAAGTGCTGTTTACAGTCAAAATGATATTAGTCAGTATCAGTCACCACCGCCCACACAGCGCGTGCGTCCACACCGCGTGAAGCAGCCATCTGCCACAAAGGACTACTATCCAGCAGCGGTACTCAATGAGCCTGTGCACAAAAACCGCGATCAGTATGAGATCACGACTCAACGCTCAACACTTCCACCGACACGCGGCAACAAGTTCAATTACTTCTATAATCAAGACGCTATCCATGAGGTGAGCTCTCCAAAGGTCACCAAACACGATCGCCCGAAGAAGAAGCGTCCACAAAACGTGCAACAACAACCAATTGAGCAGCCCGCTTTCCCACAAACCATCAATAATCCTTACGCCCAATTCCAGCCTGTGCCCAACCAAATAACCAATGATGATATTTATAAAGTTCAGTCGAGCCGTCCTTCACCTAGTACATCTACTTCGACTAGCACTACGACTACAACCACTAGCACTACTTCAACAACAGCTGCGCCGGCACAAACATTCTACTCATTCAATCCCAATGGGCAAGTTGAGTTCCAGAGTGCAAACGGACCCCTCTACTCTTTTGACACCATACCAAAGGAGCCTGTTGAGGAGCAAGCTCCACGCTTCACCACTCGCCCGCCCAGCAGCACTTCGCCAGAGGAAGAGTACCGCATGAAGCAATATTATCGTCAGCAGGAAGCTTTCCGCAATCGTCCACAAATCGTTAGTCCCACTAATCCGCCCTTCGAACAGGTGCAATACACGCCTGTCGACTTGGACTACGGGCGTGATGTCAATGCGCCTTCAACGACTCATAAGACCACATCGCCTACCAAACAACGTGTTACTTTCTATTCACCTTCCCAACCTGGCAGCTCAGCACCGGAAGATGCATACAACGTCGTACAGCAACCCGATTTTGCAGAGCTACAACAAGAGAAGGTTATTGAGGGTGAATTGAAACCGCAGCGTAAGCAACCTTCAAACCATCGACCTTTGTACAATCAGAACGAGATACCCGATAGCACTGTGGAATATGACCCCAATCCTTACCATGTGCCTTCAGAACTGCCACCACTCACACCAAATTTGCCAGGCCTAGTGAATAATTTGCAAGAGAAGGACAAACAAAATGCCATAGGAGAACTTGCCACTACTACACCCAGTGAGCCGGAGAAGGAGCTGCCTACACGCCCAACAAGACGCCCCATCAATCGTGTGCGCAAACCTCTTGTGTCCAAAGTTACATCCTCTGTTTCTTACTCTGAAACGGAAACCTCTACACGCCGTCCTATACAACGTGTTCGCCGTCCGTTTGGCGCGCGTGCGACAGCTAGCACTCCAGCATCTCCCGATGGTGAAGAAGAAGCCACTTCGACCACACGTCGTCCACCTTCAGCGGCACGAAACCCCCTAATACGCAATCCTAACCGCATCCGTTACCAACCGACTCCAGAAGAACGCCAGACGCTGCGCACTAAGCAGCGTAAGAAGTATGGCAACTCCGGAAAAGATGAAGATTTGGACTACCAACGCGATGTGTTGAAACAAAATTACCCAATCATTAAACCACTATCATCGCGCACGCAATCCAGTCCTACAGGGATACCCAGCTCATATGCTACGAACAGCGGCTCTGAGGCACCAACCTCTGAGACACAACAAGTTTACACAGTCACACCCAGCAACACCGTAGGCACAAATGAACAGACCTTCCCAGCCGGCATGTTGGAGCCAATGCAAATCGCTCAGCAGTATAGTCAGTATACAAAGGACAATTTCGGGCCCGGATACTTCCCTAATCAGGAAGATTTTGGTCCCACAGAACCAATCATTCGCAACGAAATCAATCCTGTCTTCACCACTTTACCAACCACTACACCTACTCCAACCACAACAACAACAAGTGAAGAGCCCCAAGTAACCACAAGACGTTCACCATTTATACGCAGAAATTATCCACGGTTACGCACCACCACCACCGAGGCACCGACTACCACTACACAAGAGGCAGAGACAAAAACCTCGGTGAGTAACTAGGGAAGACGGCAGTAGAGAGCTAGGCTACATTTACTAATATTTCATTTCACTCACAGCTACGTCCACGCCTACCGCCGCGGAAGGTTATCAAGGTACGCACGCGTACGCGCCGCCCAGTCTCATCAACGACAAACCCAGAAGAGGAAGCCGAAGTCGAAGAGCCAAAGAGTAACGTACGCAAAATAAATCGTTTTAATCACGATTTGTACGAAAATGACGTAGGTTTTGATAACTTAGGCTCGAAAGAAGAAGATTTATGATTTTTAATTTTTTTATTTTTTTAAGGCAACACCACCACAAAGACGTCGCCACCGTCCTAGCTTCCAGCTGGATGGTCAAGAGTCGCAATGGTCGCCAGCATTGAAATTCGGCAACAATCACCACTTCAAACCAACGAACCCGAAGGAGAAGTCTAAGGAGAATGAGCACAAATTCGATGAGGAACCAGAAATTGTAACAATCGGACCTGAAGATGGTAAAAAATCTGATAATTATGAAGTAAATGTATCCGCCAGCTTTGGTGAAGCCAAACCCACACTTAAGGCACCCAATTTGAAGTAAGTCATAGCCAGTTTATTATAAGTATTACTTGATAGTCGGTAAATAATTGCTCCAAAATCTATTTCCCAGGCCCGAGAAATCCTTTGCCGAACTTCTGGAGGAAGTCATGGGCAAGGCGCCAGAGGAAAAACCGCTCGAATCTGTTGAAGAAACTAGCACGCGCACCACAGACGGCACATTCTTCGAATCGCAAAAGACAACAATATTTAATCGCATCAATCGACGTAACAAATTCAAGAAGCTCCATTTGCCTACAACGCAAAACAACGAAAGCTTTGAGACCGCCGAATCACAAAGTCTTGGTTCCCAGCTTTACAACTCGCTACATGGAAATGAAAAGTCTACAGATGAAATAGTCAACGAACTCAAAACGACTACACCACTCACACCGGCGCCCGGCGGCAAGATCACAACAACCACGCTAACAACAACAACTGCTAGCCCGTCCAGCACCGTGTACACCGAGGAGCCAACAACGCCCGATCAATTAGAAGTCACCTCCTACGCAACAACACTAGCCATGGATGAAGCTCTAGATAAAACGACAATCGCGCCAGCGGAAAATGAAGTCGAAAGCGTCACAGCGGAGAGCGCCACACGACGCATGGACGAAGCTGTAGATGATCTGGAATCACAGCCAAGCATATTCTCTGAAGTCAAGCGGCAACTTCATGATCTCTTCGCAATCGATGAATCCGAAGATCATGCAGTGACTGCTGCCTTGGCTGCAGTTGGCAAGAGACGTCAAGAATATATGAATATCAAACGAACAAAGCCGGATACAACCACACAAGCAATGAATGTGGCAGCCGTAGCGGCCGCAACAACAGTGCCAACGCCCTCAGTGGCAGCTGAGACGGCAGCAGCTGATAAGAAGCCATTACAGAAGAACTTGATGGATCAGGTCGTATATGCGACATCCACATCGACGAAAGTGACATCTGAAACAGAGATTTGTTATCGCGGACGTTGTATACGATCGGAAGATTTGCCGTCGAATCATAAATTGCAATAATATGTATAGAAGTAAAGCAGAAGCTTAAGAACTTAGTATGTTTATTTGTACGTTTCGAGACTTGCAACGCGGCGGAAATAGTGAAAGTGATTTGCATTCTAAGGGATTGGCATAACCGTATACTAAATTCATATGCAAGTTCGTGTTCGAAGAGTAGATTGTGATAATAAAAAAAAGAAACGGGAGATGAAAAATTTTAATAATTTCAATAACTACATACATAAACTGTACTTACAGTATAAACTCTTAAAAACTAACAGAAGAGCACTGTTTATTTACCAACCTCGGTTCGCCTCTTAATCTTTAGCAAATAGTAGTTATGAATTAGCCTTCTTCTGAAATTTTCTTCATTACTAGTGTGCGCTCTCTACATATGTATGTTATGTTAACGATTTTATTTTACATACATACATATATACATATGTACATCCATAAATAATTTTATTGTAATCACTTAGCTTTATCGAAAATCTAGTTTAGTTGAATGCAAAAACCTGTGACGCGTCCAGTTAGTTTTTGTTTCATTTATTTTAATTTTAGTGTAAGTTTGAAATAAATTAAATAATAAATACGTTCGTATTTTGTCTGCAAAAGTAATTGCATATATTTTATAATTAACAAAGAAACGAAACGATTTACAATACGATATAGTATGTGCGTATGTATGTTTGTACATATACATATATGTATATCTTACAAGCACACTTAAAATTTTAGTATGCTGTACTTTATGGCAAATTAAGTAATCATAAGTCTGTATGTAATATATTTAGAGATCCAATAAATCTAATATAAACCTACAACTATCAGTTTCATTTGAAAAATGATAACTTTATCGCCTTATAAATTAAACTCATTGGTACATTGTTGTAGTAGCAGCAGTCCTCAACCCCCGGGATTTCATCTACATCCTACGACTCAGCAAGCCTGAGGCCAAGAAAGCGGCCGACGTCTGTGGGCGCAGTCCATAAGCCTTCAAGTGTCAGGGTGGTCGAGCTGGAGGTGCATGCGAAGAGGGTTGGAACGATATTGTCCTTACGAGTGCTGAGACTCATTCTGACTGCATCGCTGTGAAGATTATTGTGCGACGCACAGTGTATTTTTATTGGGGGGGTTTGAGTGATCAATAATCTATAACTTTTGAACGGGTTTGAATTTTTCTTCGCTTTTTTTCGTGTTTCTTTATGAACCTCTGGACTTCGTCCGTCAGTTCGTATAGATGCCGTCTGACGTGCCTTGGCGAGGGCTCCTTTGCAAACAACTGTCTGTTCGGGTCTGTGATTCCTACTAAGAATTGCTTGCAGGGCATTGTGTTGTGCCCCCTAATGGGGAGCAGTTGCGCCTCGTCGTGTAAATAATGTGTTGGCGACATCAGAAGACATATGGTCGCTGTCCATAGTGCTGTATTCTGTGTAGTCTGTACCTTTATTCACTGCGTCCTACTGGGCCCCGGCGACCACACTGGCGCTGCGTAGTTTAGAACCACACGGTTTTCACCTTTGAGGAGC
The DNA here is from genome assembly GCF_001687245.7 of Rhagoletis zephyria. Classification (NCBI taxonomy): domain Eukaryota; kingdom Metazoa; phylum Arthropoda; class Insecta; order Diptera; family Tephritidae; genus Rhagoletis; species Rhagoletis zephyria. The sequence goes on from NW_016158672.1 coordinate 74,767, forward strand.
GCACTTATTTCAGGGTGATATCCTGACGGGAATTTGGTGACAGGGGTATATAACCGTTAAATATTTCGAGCTCGACATCGCCTTACCGGATAGCTATAATCTGACATTCTAGTATTGTATCCCTGTGGTCAATGTCTGCTTCGATGAGACGATACTGCACGGTGTGGTTCGTGATAAACGCAAGGCTACCACCATTACCTTTCTAGCGATCACCACGATGTATATGGTATCCGGCGTTGAATTGCTGTGTAACTTTGTCTCTTGGACCGCAGCTATTAATATTCCATGACGGCCCATAAAGACGATTATCTACTCGATCTTGCTCTATAGTCCGTTAGGGTTAAATTGTAGGAGCTTCGTTTGCCTACGGAAGGTGCCGGGTGGCGAAGTGTTGCGATGGGTTGGTTGTGAAGAAACTTGAAAGATTGGGGAGATAGTCAGTGATTTTAACGCATAGGCTGTCGATGTTTTGGCCCGTAGCCATCCTCGTACAATCATCAGCGTAGCTCACCGAGTAGACTCCAGCTGGCGACGGAGGGAGTTTTTTTTATGAATACAGTCGATTTAGAAGCGACTAGTCTAGGTCGCCTTGGCAAAGAGTCGCATGACTCACCGAGTCGAATGCCTTTGAGAGGTCTACTGCGAGTAGGACCGTCCTATCACATGTTCGACGTTGGTTCAGACACTCGCTTATCTGTGTGGTGATGGCTTATAATACTGTGGTGATGCTGTACATTTTTGGTATCCATGGCGGCTATCGGCTAGTTTCAGGGGGCAGGCTGCAGAGTAGGGCTTCCATGGTTTTTGTCACTGTGAATAGAAATGAGATGGGTCTATACGAGGCATCCATCTGCTTCCCTGGCTTGAGAAGTGGAATTACCCTAACTGTTTTCCACATCTCGGTGATGATCTGAGTAGGATGAGATATTGTACCGCATTATTAAATATGAAAGCCGTTCCGCCTTCGTCGGTGCGAGGACTATCTCTTCGGAGAACGTTAAACTCGTCCTGATATTGAAGACTCCAGACAGAGTGGAGTTTCACTCCTATAAAACTGACTACCCCAGCAATCTTATTTTGATTCTTGATTCATTTCGGTCAGGTGTCAGTTACACCTGTGCAGCTTGCTGTACAGGGAGTGTTTGGTTGTAGGCCGGGTTGTTCTGCCGCTGGTATTATCTCCGACGTTATCATCAGCGTTATGCGATGGTCCTTGATCGGAGTTTGTGCACCGCGACGAACCGGTGTGCGTAGAACCGACCATCTTGGAAGTGGATAGAGTAAGTGCTAGCCCCCGGCGTCTATGCATTTACAAAAAAAAATGCTAGTCACAACTTAATTTGTCGCTACATTGGACGTATCGAAAGTTTTTGTCATTATTAATCATACAGTGCTAATAGAGGGCATCAACATAGCTTCATGACCTTCCTAAATAACAGGTGTATGAAATATTTTAGCTCCAAATACTGTCCCTAATATATCACGCTCAAATTGCTATCTAACAAACCACCTGCCCTAATACTTAGCAGCGATGGCCCTTCCCATCGTCCTCGCACGCAGGAATGTCTGAGTATGGCTTTTGGGCTACACGGACTATAGAAAGGCAGTAAAAGTAGTTTACTCAAACTTTATCAGTTCTCGTCGTATGAAACCCGTTATCAGAGACCAACGGACTTATATAACAACGGGAGACCCGACATTGAAATTAACTCCTGAATACTTTGCAAGCAAACGGTTTCGAATCGGATCATCACTTAGTGAAAGTCGCCCTGGTGGCTGGTGAGCTTCAAATTTTTATTGTAGACAAGAGTGAGAAGAAAACACCAGCCATTCGGTGAAAGCGGCCGTCAAACAAATTATACTAGCTTTCAAAAAGGCATGTAAATTAAGTTGAAAATGTATGCACGTATTTAAAATTAGTATTAAAACCACAATTAATATTTCCTTGAAGCATATGTATATACATACATAAATATATACAATATGAACATTTATTGATTATCAAAGACACTTTATTACATTGACAAAATATTTCTTAACTCCATTTATACTTTTATTTTTCTACTTACATACTTATGCATGTTGTATGTATATTATTATAAAAGTTGAATAAACTTACTTTGAATTAATTTAAATATGTATAGCAATATATACATACATACATACATAGTTAGATCAGCAATTTAGATAAATGCACAAAAAATATATATTTGAAGAAAAGTGTACTCAATTTTCTGGGTCATGACTCTAATATGAATATTTAAAATAAATTACTGTTACACTTTACGAAGATACAAGATAAACATGGATATCATATTTTATTTTATAAGTTATTTACTCCAATATTTTCATTAACCGAAGATGATTGAATTTCCAAATTTCAATCGCTTATTATATATGTACGTATGTACTTGTTTAAAGTATGTAACGGCTTAAACTTTTGGTTATGGATAATAGAATTTCGAGCCAGGAGTAAATGAAAGAAGTTTCGATCCCGAAAATGCTTAAGAAGTAAATCTTATAAATACTAATTTATTAAAAAAAAAGTTTCTTATCGCAAATGTCATGTGCGTCTCTTTAATTCTAATTTCAAATATAATACTACATACATATGTATGTTAAAGTACCCAAAAAGAGAAGCTATTCCTTATCACAACGATTTAAAATGTTTAGCCAGAAATAAACATGCAAATTTGTGCTAACTAAGAATATTCGTTTTATAATTTAATGCCTCCATGCATTTACGGCGCAGCACTGCGATTAAGCGGTGCATTCTCGTCATCACTTAAATCCTGTGCTTCACTGGTTATACTGCCTCCGCTTTCAGTACCAGTTGTGCGTGTTTCTGGAAAATTCCACTTCTGCGGGCTCGTACGTCCAAAGATAAGGAAGAACAGATTACCAACAAAGTAAAAGAATGCGCTCACATAAAACACAATACGCCATTGTGCTGGGTTTCTCTAAAGAAATAAACATACACATGTATTACTATACACATATACCAATACATATAAAGTAATTTGTTCAACTGACCTCATCTGTGACAATCAATCCAACTGTGAGCGGTGCAATTATGCTTATTACATTTGCCACACAGTTCGTAATACCCATCATTGTACCGGCAAAATTTGGCGCCAAATCAATATGATTCACTTGCGAGCCGAGATAGGTGGCCGCATTAGCTCCCACAGCTATGGTCAACAAAGCTATAGCCAATTTAACACTACCACCCGCATTGATGTAACCCAAGCCAATCAATGCCACCATAGGCACCCACTGACCGATGGTGTTGAAAAGCTTGCGTGACACCCACAAACGCATTGGATTGCGTGCATTTAGTACGTCTGCCAAGAAGATGAAACCATATGAGAGCAGGCACATCGCAAGGTATGGCAGCGCGGAGAGAGGTCCATTATTGCGTATATCCACGCCGAGTATATTTTTCAAGTATGTCGGTATTTCGGTGAGTAAAGTCCAAAACCCCCAATTATTTGCAGAATGTACGAAAATTAGCGTGAGAAATGGCGGCGAAGTGAACATTTTAGCCCACGGCACTTTGTGCGCCTGAGTTTGAACATCTGAAGTGCGCCCAGCATCCGAAGGACGACGTGTTTGACCTGATGACTCAATGTAACGTAACTCGGCTACGCTAATCGATGGATGTTCATTTGGTGTGCTAGAACTGTAGTAAAACCAAACGCATGACCATAAAATGCCCACGATACCGGACAGATAAAATATACTAGGCCAGCCAAGCCATGAAGAGGCTATGTAACCACTAACGAAAAGCATAACCACGGTGCCGAATTGCGAACCGGAATAACAGTAGCTAACAAGTCGAGCACGTTCCTCAGCTGGTGCCCACTTTGAGAGGAATGTGTGAGTCGATGGGAAGATCATGCCCTGTGATAGACCTTGAGTGGCACGCAGCGCTAGCACCAAAGGCCAATCTCCTATTCTGGCACAAACGGGTGTCAAAATAGCGAGGCAAGAGCAAATGAGAACACCAAAAAGGAAGGTATATTTTGCACCATAGTGATGAGCGAGATAACCACCAGGCACTTGTGTTACCACATAGCCCCAAAAGAAACTGCTGAGAAGATAAGATTTAACGCTTTCATCCCAATCGTATTCCTGTAAGGGATATACAAAGGTATATTGTGACAACATATGTTCGCATAAATATACATGTGTATGACAATGAATAAATAGATGGTATATAGTAGTGTAGTATATGCAGCCTTGTTTTAACACACAAAAAATAATATATTAATACATATTTATTCAAGATGTACCTAAATATTCTATAATTCCTGAAATCAAGCCATGTACGTACATACAAGTGGAGGAGTACTGTGTTGCGGAATACTTATGTAGTTATGTACATAATTACATATGCAGTAAGTTTATAGTGCAAAACACTCAATAAAAAATTTAGGTTTGAAATATGATAGATATCGTTTATCCAGGGATGACGCATTTGATGAACAACAAAAACAACAAAACAATTGATAAGGTGGTGTTATTTTAGTTTTACAAATTCGATATGTAATAGATATGTAAATACAATAATTGCATAGATACTGTTTGATTAGCACATCTACTTTAGCATAATCCATGGCCACATATGTACACGTATGTTTTACGAGGTAGAGAATCTTGTATTCTATAAACCTTGATGTAGTGTGTATAGAAAATAAAAAATAAATAACTCACTTCAAATGCAGGATTTGTTCCATTCCGATCGGTCATCGCCACTATAGCCACAGAGAGATTAACACGCAAAGCATAAGCGATTGCCAGCCCGCAAAAGGCAAGGAAGCATTGCAGATGTCGTACTCCTAGACGTGATCCTAGACACATCCGATTTGAAAACAAATAAGTACGGAGTTTACAATTACATTAAGTGATATCTGGTGATATGGGACTTACCTTGTCTGGCCGCATCAATCTGTTGATAGCCACCGTTGAAGCAATCGCAAAAGAAAACCATTTTAACACCACGCGTGTACCATACGCCCACCTGCTGCGTCCACCAAAAATTCAGCGCTTATGTTTTGTATCTTTTTAACAATTTTATACGGCGTATGGTAATACGAAATTTATTTTACTTTTCTAACCGAAACTTAATACATATGTTCGCCGATGAGCCTTTGACGCGTGTACACTTTTTCCCATACAATTGCGGCTCTTCTCTGTCCGTTCACTTTTCTAAATGTTAGAATTTTGTATACGTTTCCAAATGCGTCAACAAAGAACGACAGATAAGAACATAATGAAGAGAATTGTAATAATTAAGCGAAGGAATAGCTTCCAAGCGAAGTAAACAATTTGCATGAACAGCTGATAAAAGCAGATAAGGTGGTGTTGCCACATCTGGTGGAAATAAAATAAGTGATTCATCGATAGCTCGATAGTTAATTTTAGACAATGCAGCATTCGATTGCCCATCAGTCGGCCTTAAGGGCGAAATACACCACACAAGCGGCTTGTAAAACAGAGCTGTAAAATGGTTGAATCAACTGGATCTGCATTCACTCGGCATTCTTTTCAAAATTTTGATTGTTTGATTGTATAAAAAAAACTCATTCATGAGAGACATAACCTATTTTGAAACAAAAACAAACGTAATGTGTTATCGAATGTTGGAGTTCCATGCAATATGGAATGCGAATGTAACAGAAGCATTCGCAGTCATCGTGATTGTAAATTTTGATTGAATGCAAACACTTTTGATCATTCAGTACTACACTGAAAAAATACGCCTTGACACTAGAAGAAAATCTTTATAGTAGAAAATACTCATTTTGCTTCTGCTTTTCCACCATTGCTACAATTTGGTAAAGCATTACGTATGACCAAAAGCACGTCGCAGCTTTAGATATGAGGCAATTCACGTCGAATGCCCCAAGCGCGCTGAACAGTGCGAAACAAGCAACTTTTCGACTAGCTGGGAATTAGACAGAAAATGGTAAAAAATAGTTCGAAAACTATGACTTCTATAGATTTTTTTACGGGCTATCCGATGCTTAAAATCGTATTAATATTTTTGAAAACAAATTAAACTTTATGAAGTTTTGGAATGTCCCGAATAGTTTACGTAAATTTCAAAATCAAAAACGATTCAAAAATTTTTTTTTAGAATTTAATTTAAAGATATACCATCTTATAAAATTCCAGTGACACGCAAGTTGTGGTAATTTACTGTACAAAAAATACGCGAAAGTCAAGTAAAATCGCTAATAAAAGCACATAGTATTGAAATATAAAAAGCATTTCATCATATAAAAATGCTAAAATTAAACTATCTTGATCTAAACTATATGCAATATTTTCTGGGACTCACCCGTTCTTTTGACCAAATTAAAAAGCAATTGAGAAGTGTAGAAATGCAAGACCTCATCAGTAACATGTTTATGAACACAAGCATACATACATATGGACGATGGCCCTCGGCAGACAACGGCACCACTACAAAAACTTTACAAAACACTTTTTGCACTTAAATACTTAATTTAAATCACAATTTAATACAACTTTTCACTAGAACCTAAGCGCAGAAAACGAGCAGTAAACACTTGCCGAAGTTAAAATACGACTGAGGAAACGGAATTGGAGTTGGCACAAACACAGGGAGGAAGGAAATCAAATTTTAATTTATAATATATATTCAATTTAGTTATGACACAAACCGCATAAAAAATGAATTCAAATTAATTTTCTATTTTCAAATCCCAGATAAGCATGTACTAACAAAAATATTTCACATGACTCATCCTTTTATTTGATCGATCATTTTTGTAGGCACCTAAACCTAATAAAAAAACAAATTTTTAATTAAATCGGATGAAAAAACGACGAATAAACGGTATACAATTAAAATAATGAAATCCTTACACCTGGGGTGCTAAATGCAGAAACTGTAAAATGTAAAAAATTAATTATAAATGTTTGGCTGAAGAACAAACGCTAAAAATGGACGAACAATGAAGAATAATCGAACGAACTATCGATTACAATAATAAGTGTGTTTAATGAAACCGAAAAAAGTGCAGAGCAGCTCAAGTTAGATCAGAATAGAGCACCTGCCAAAAAAACAATGGAGCAAGTTAAAGCAACTCAGATCATAAATCTCATGAAACACTTTTCAGGCATAAATTCTCAAAACAGTTGATTGCTCGACAGTTCAATTCGTCAATTGCAAAGTGTGTGTGTGTGTGGTTGCTGGCTCTAAGTTATTCCATTAAAAAAGTTGGTGCGGAAAATCGTGCTCTAAGTTGCTCCAGTTCCACTTAGCGCATGCCCATGAAACAAAAAGTAGAGTAAGTTAGAGCAAGAGAAATCCTCATGAAACACAATTTTGTGAGATATCTTAACCTGGCGCAACCTAGAGCAGCTCATTAAATACAACTAATAATTAACCCATCTGTTGCGGGTGCTAAATACAGGAATTACGTAAATTGAAAATTGAAAAATTATCATCTTTGGCTATTGAACAAACTTTTAAAATGGAGGAACATTAAAGAACAATCGACGAACTATCGATTGCAATACACAAATCTTAATATTTATACTATGAGGTGCTAACGTCGTTTGGGTAATAAATTTGATGCAAATGAAAATTTCTGCTTTTCCTCTCTGTGTTCCTATCGTCAAGAGTTCCGTCTTCTTGTGTGTTAAGCCGTCGCACAGTGGGTGATTTGGCTGATCTAGAGTAACGAAATTAATTGCTCAAAATATAAAGAAAATTTCACAAAGTTGGCAATTTTAATGTAACATTAACTCAAAAAGGAACAAAATAAACATTTTTTTTCATAATTTAAATTTATTTTTGTTTGTAACTAATTTTTTTTTACTTTATTTTGGCTATTTATAAATATTGAATATTGAAAAACCATATACTTGGGGTCAGTTCTCCGAATCCGAATCGGATTTTTCTGATTCTTCGGGATAATCCAAAAAGAGAATCTGGGCTTTCCTGTCATAAAAAGTGCTTTGCCAGAGTTATTTGACGAAGTTTTGCACAAACTTGTTATGGCTGAATCTGAAGAGATCATGAAAGCCCCCACAGTATTTAAACGCGAATTTTTGCAAGTACGTTTACGCCGAAAGTTTCGTAAATCTCTATTTCTGGCTTCCAAGGCCTCTTCCGATGTCGTGCCTATCGGCAGCGGTACACTTTTAATAATATCCGCTCCATGACTCAATACCTTGTGTACTGAGCATGGATTTTTGTTCGAGGAGTTTTTTTTTATAGGTATGTAGGCAAATTAGAAACACCTTCAGCAAAAAAAATTAAAAACCCAGAAAATCAACACTAAGTCCAAGCTAGAGCTCGCATACTGTATAAACCTGCATACTCAAAATATATAGCTAAAAATTTATTTTTTTATGAAAAATTGTTGAATTTTTTTTGCAAATTTTTCACAAAGTTAAAACTTTAATTTATACCACCTTCGTTAAAGACTAAACTGTGTTTTTATAAACAAAAAATTTCTAAAAGTAAATAAGAACAAGTAATGTTTAAGCAAAAAACAAAACCATCTTCAATTGTCATAAACACATTAAACAGTACCGTTAATTTCTTCAGGATTAGTATGGGACCACCTCGGAGGTACTACTTTTCCTTAAAAAAAACTTATAGAAATCCATTAAACTGGTCCAAAGTTATGCGTGGCCTTGGAAGCCAGAAATAGAGATTTACGAAACTTTCGGCGTAAACGTACTTGCAAAAATTCGCGTGTAAATACATACAAAAAATAAAAATATTCCGAGGAGTTGATAACCTTCCCCTATGTTTGAAGTCGGCTAAAAAAAATTAGTTTTTATAATTTGTCAATTTAAGGTGCGCTTATAATTTTGACATGGGTGTATGAAAAATGTTTGATCAAATGAAAGGGTGAGTCATGTGAAATATTTTTGTTAGTACATGCTTATCTGGGATTTACAAATAGAAAATTAATTTGAATTTATTTTTATGCGGTTTGTGTCATAACTTGTATTATAAATTTAAATTTGATTTCCTTCCTGCCTGTGTTTGTGCCAACTCCAATTCCGTTTCCTCAATCGTATTCTAACTTTGTCAAGTGTTTACTGCTCGTTTTTCTGCGCTGCGGTTCTAGTGAAAAGTTTTATTAAATTGTGATTTAAATTAAGTATTTAAGTGCAAAATGTGTTTTGTTAAGTGTTTGTAGTGGTGCCGTTGTTTGCCGAGGGCCATCGTTCATATGTATGTGTGCTTGTGTTCATAAACATGTTACTGATGAGGTCTCGCATTTCTACGCTTCTCAATTGCCTTTCAACTTGGTCAAAAGAACGGGTGAGTCCCAGAAAATATTTTATATTTTATACATTTTTATTGGACCTTGAGTGAAAGATTCTGTTATAAGTACATACTTCATTATGTACCTTGTTTATACCTACGCAAGAACCGGATTAACAAAACCCCAATTTTACTCAACACATATTTCTTTTAAGCGTTTATACATACCAGGGCAGCCAACTCATTTTTGAGAATTGCCCGACTTCGGCAATGAAATTCCCCGATTTTGCCCGAAATTTCGTCAATTTCCCCACCCATAGATATCTCCTTATTTACAAAAAAAAAAATATTATATATGTATAATATTTACAAACATACAGTGGTCGAAAAAAATTTAGTCGACCCAAATTTTGACCAGTTTTTTTAACAATTATTCTTTTTTTGTTATTTAATTTGAGTTATTTTTTTAATATAGTTCATTCTTTAACAAAACTCGTATGAATTCAAGTTTCAAACTTTGTGCAATATTAAAAAAAAATAAGAGATCAAAAAATTTCCGTAAAAATTTCGAGCTTTTTAATTTGATTTTCTAAGGTGCAAGTTTCAAGTGGCTAAACATTTTTGTTTTAGAATATTTTTCCCGAAGGCGGTTTTCTTCTACATAAAAATAAATTGTGTTTCTTCGTTGTATGAAAGGAAATGCGACAAAGAAATTTCTAAAAAATCAACGGTAATTTGCAAAATTTCCAGGGTCGCATAATCAGTACTTTTAGTTGCAGTCGCATTTCTTATGCAATTTTTTTAACTTATGAAATTATGAAAAAATTAGTCAACATCTAATTCCTCACAAAAAACAGTTCATCCCCCGATTCCCCACGTAAACTGAAATTCCCCACAAAAAAAAAAAATGCATGCATGAATATATGCATGAAAAATTGTATTACATTATGTACAATCAATGTTTTTTGCTCCACGTTCAAATTTATTCTTTTTTCTTTGAATTCAAAAATTTTCGTTCAAGCGACGTTAAGAATCTTATTCTTATTTTCTAATTAGCAGCTGTGTCCAGCGTTGCCGTTTCGCTTAGATGTAAGCAAAATTTATTAATTTTTCCTGACTGTTCAAATGTTGAAATTCTCTTCGTTTTGCTTAATTTTTTCTACAATTTCTATCAAACGAAAGCAAAAACCAGAAACGAAATTTCATGAACTATGTGATAGTTTAAATCTACACTGCAGTCACTTATGATCTTGTGAACTAAGTACCTTTCTGTCCGACCGCTTAACATCTGAAACATAACGAAATTTGATTTTACATTTTAATGTGTCTTATTTGAGCACATTATCTATCCACTGGCACATAGTGGGAAAAGTACTTTTGTATCAAAAAAGCTGCCTACTCTTCGAATCCAACCCGATTTTGATTATTATCTTTTTTCAAAACGTTCATTAGATATTAATTTTACTGTTAGGAGATGCTCCTGCTTTTTTGAATAGTCGTAAAAAATAAAGCAAGTTTAGCCCAAACTAAAGGTCTAAAGAGCGATTCCTGCTCCCAGCCAGTGTGACCAGTTGAGCCATTTTCCGGCTAGATTTAGCTGGTTGCGATAACAAACAGCCGGAGAAAATTCGATTTAGCCGGCAGCCGATTTGTTAGCCGTTTTGCAAAAAAAATTTAGCCGTTTTCGTTATTTGCCGTATTTTATTAAAATTCAAATATATGTATGTACATACCTATAAGTTTCCATTTTTACAAATTTGGCGACCCAAAATCTATTAAAAACTGCTAGCTTTATCTCGGAGAAAATTTTCGGACTGTTTTAAGTATATAAAATTGAAAGAATTTTCTCTAATCCAAAAGGTCTTAAAATACTGGGCCGATTTTAATGATTTTTATTTTATGTGAATATATACTAAGTGACCCAAATATGAACGGGGACGCGGCATTTAACTTATTCTTTTTTATGAAAGTATAGCTGATTACTTACAAACACCATTTAAATCCAAATTTCATATTTTATGCAAAAATTATGAAAATTCTGCATTTTTTTAATTTAAAATTTTAGTACAGTTAAGTGCAAATTTAAGGTAGCTTCCACTTACCGTTGATTTTTGGCAATTTTTTGTTGACGGTGTTCCGCATTTTTTTCCAAAAAATTTTAGAACATACTATGTATGGAAAAAATTTGAAACATCGTTATAAAAAAATTACAAAAATCATTTTTGTCCTAGCTACTTGAAATTTTCACCATATTATACTAAATTTTAATGGACTACAAAACTGCTCCCATATTATTTTGTAAAGATGCTGATTAAAAAGTTAAAAATTGTGATAAAATTTTGCAGAAATTTAGTAATTGAATAATCTTTGTTGAGTAATCAGCAATATTTTCACAGCAAAATAATAAACATTAAATAAACTAAAAAGAAGTAAGAGCAGCGCTGTCTATGCCGAAGGCTTCATACCTTTCATGAAAATCTGAAAATTTTACTTTAACAGATTACTGCATTTGAAAAAATGTATATATTTACAGAATACCTAGATAGAGGAGATACATATATTTATGAAAAATCATAACTAAACAATCAGAGGTATGGAAGATATACAGAATATAACACCAATTTAAGTGATTTTCATTGCTGTGTGATCGGTATGTAAACCGGTAATACAATTTAATGGGTTTAGCTTCCTACATAAAAGAGATATATCGCATAAACTGGTATCTGAACAATCAGTAGTATAGGAGATAAAGCTTATACAGCATGTATTTTGACGATTTTCTCAGTAGACTTTGTATTATTATTTAAAAAATAGCTCACGAAATTTATCGGTTTTAGCTGTTCAAACAGAGGAGTTTTACAATAAAACTCCATATATGAACAATTAGTTGTATGGAGGATATAAATATGTTACAGTGACCGGATTTTTGTTTATTTTACTGTAAACCTTCTGTTGGTAATTAGTGAAAATATTGCAAAATGTCATATTTCTAGCTGCATATATGGAGAAATTATAACAAAGAATTTCGAATCTGAACAATCAGTTGTATGGAGGCTATAGGTTGTAGCGACTCGATCTTCGTAATTTTCACTGAAAGTATTTGTTTGATAATGAGTGACAACAGTGCAAAATTTCATGTTCCTAGCTGCCTAAATGGAGGAGTTATAACGAAAATTCTCATAACTGAGAGATCAGTTGTATGGGAGATATATGTTATAGTGACCCGATCTTTGTTACTTTCACTATAAGTGTTCTGTTAACAATGAGTGAAAACGGCGCGAATTTTCACGTTTCTAGCTGCATAAATGGAGAAGTTATCGCAAACAATCTCATATCTGAACAATCAGTTGTATGGAGGCTATAGGTTATAGCGACCCGATCTTCGTCATTTTCACTGAAAGTATTCTTTTGGTAATGAGAGGCAACAGTGCCAAATTTCATGTTCCTAACTGCATAAATGGAGAAGTTATCGCAAACAATCTCATATCTGAACAATCAGTTGTATGGAGGCTATAGGTTATAGCGACCCGATCTTCGTCATTTTCACTGAAAGTATTCTTTTGGTAATGAGAGGCAACAGTGCCAAATTTCATGTTCCTAACTGCATAAATGGAGAAGTTATCGCAAACAATCTCATATCTGAAGAATCAGTTGTATGGAGGCTATAGGTTATAGCGACCCGATCTTCGTCATTTTCACTGAAAGTATTCTTTTGGTAATGAGCGGCAACAGTGCCAAATTTCATGTTCCTAACTGCATAAATGGAGGAGTTATAACAAAAAATCGCATACCTGAACAATCAGTTGTATGGGAGCTATAGGTTATAGTGACCCGATATTTGTAATTTTCACTCTTAGTTTTCTGTTGATAATGGGTGCAAGTATTGCAAAATTTCATGTTCCTAGCTGCATAGATGGAGAAGCTATAACGAAAAATGTCATATCTGAACAATCAGTTGTATCGGAGCTATATGTTACAGTGGTCCGATTCTTCGGGTTCCGATAAATGATTAATACATTATAAAAATACACCCACCTACCAAATTTGATCCGGATATCTCGAAAACTGAGAGACTAGATTGCATATAAACAGACGGACAGACGGACATGGCTAAATCGACTCAGCTCGAAATTCTGATCATTTAAGTATACATTTTAATGGGACTATTTCTTCTTATTCTGCTACTTACAAACATCGGACCAAAGATATAATACATTTCATGCTCATGAAAGGTATCATAAAAAAAAATAAAAATAAATAAAAATGAAATTAAAAAAGCTTGTAAAATCGCAAAAATATCAAAAAATCTAATAATCACACTTTTTCTCATAAAAAACTTATTGTCCCATATCTGTCCAAAATGGAACCAGTTCAGAAGTTACCACTTCTTAAGACATCGTCATCTTAAAAGAGAAAGTTGAAAGCATTGATTTGGGATAGATGAAGAACCAGTACCGTCCCTTTTCAAGCTAGTTCGGCGCTAGTTCTGAACCAGTTTTATTTGCTACAGGGATATTTCATGTCCCTTAAAAATTCGAGGCACGGGGCGATTCAACCCGCTCTGATCCTTTGCTATCTTATAGTGCCCGTTGTATACTTTTAGGGATGAAGTCACTTTAATCGAGAAGATCCATTCAATCGCTGTTAATTGTTATATGTATCAATGTTACGCAATGTGCACTACGAGTGTGTCTCTTTTATTTCTAAACTATAACTGATGGAATGCTTTTAAGTATCAATTCGGCATTTAACAGTGATTTCGCATTTTGGTGATTTCCATCAATTGTAATTTACAAATAAAAATGACTGATGCTTTGGCTTGATGCGATGCTGGCTACCGCCTACGCTTTCAATAAAAATAACCCCAACAATAAGAATAAGAAGAATTAAATAAGTATGCAAAAAGGCAAGCTTTTATCTTTTTCCCAATAATTTTAATTTTATTGATTTTTTTCTAGTTCTCAATTCCGATTCGGCTAATATTCTTTTTTCGATAGGTAGGTATATTTTATTTTATTTTTTTCAAATTCTTTTATTATTAGAACTAAGTGATTATAAATAAAATTTGTGCATTTTATATCAATGATAAAAAATAAATTATTGCAGCTTAGAAAAATTTAACAAATACACAACTTATTCTAATATAACAAGCTAAAATTAAGTGTGCATTTAATCTAAAACAAACTGCATAAACTGGACGTACATAAAATTTGACGATGCTTATAACTTGTTGCAAACTATCGACCCCTAACCGTCAAAAAGACGTAAGCAACATTTTTTACGAAATTTTATTTTTGCTGCAGAAACACTCTTAGAGCAGCTAGATGCATGCCTGCATCAAAAAGAAAATTTTATACGTATTTCTGGGGGTTAGGGTTCGATATTGTCAATACAAAAGGGCTCAAAGCACTGGACTTTAGGGACTGTTCGATTATATAAACTTGACCACCCTATCCTTGGTAACACTGTGTAGCTTCACGTAAGCGCGATAAGGGGTCCTGCAAAAAGCCACCTCGCGTGCTCCATTCACGTGGCAATTTACTCGAAGGGCATTTAGAAAGCTCAGCACCGCTTATGATATTCGTCACTGACAAAAGTTTTAGTTTTCTTGATACAAGTGTTTCAACTGCGATGTTTGCGCAACTACATAATATGTATTGCATAAGCTGAAAAATAATAAGAAAACCATACTTTTCAAATAGCAAAAAAAACAAAGTTAAAGTTGTTATTTTTTAAGCGAATAGCTGAATCAAGAATAATCAACAGCAATTGCAAACAATGTGATGTAAGGCATTTCGATTATTGCAATCAGTAGTTGCAATTAGTGAAAATATAAACAATATTATCAGTTCTAGGTAAATATTACGGTACTCATTCGCTCAACACTTTCGTCAACATGCGCCACTTGTTCAACGAATTTCACCGAATAAATTCAAATTATTAAATTCATTACAAAACAAATACTGTGTACAATTTAATTTAAAAAAAATGTCTTATGCATTATTTAGTTTTAATTACATTAAAATATGTTCTTGTTTTGTTTTTTGTTGCTTATCTACATATTTTTTCATTAAAAATATAATATCGAAATTTTGTCTAGATATTTGGAAGCTCGTCTGGGTCTTATTTAACGTACATGCATAAACATTTAATAAGTTTACTAATTGTGCTTAACTGGCCATCTGGAACCACCATCTTACATTCGTGACTGATTTACATAGTTATTTACATATTCACTTCTTACATATGTACAAGCGTGCAGGGCAGCCATTTTTAACTGGTTTTGTCCCCTACTCGCACTTTTTACTATAAAATACTTAATGTATGTATATTTTACTTATAAGGAAAAATATATATAAATTACATTATCGCAGAACGCCTGCAACGCATACAGTTGCAACATCTATCTAACTATCACAACATGTCGCGTTACACGCACAACAGGAATCATTCAAAAGAGCCTTAATACATAAGCCTACAAATTATCAACTAGGAGGTCTTCTGTGTGCTTACTGAACTACTACAACTACTTATAGAGTACACGGAACCAACAATGTCCGCCGTTGAGCGTTGGCCTATTGCTTGCCGTTTTCCTTGATTACTACTGGCTTTTTTGCATCGCCATTCAGCAGCAGCGCAGGCGTTTCAGCATCCACCACATTCAAGCGTTTCGCTAGCGCATCTTCGGGCGAGTTCCAACTTTGCACCTCGGTTTTGCCAAATATGACAAAAAGCAAATTGCCTACAAAGTAGAAGCCTGCCGCAATGAAGAACACAGTGCGCCAGTCTGCCGCATTTGTCTGGAAGTGGAAAAATATATTTTTAATACATTGCGCACATTCAAGCAAAACCTTTACCCACAAACTTACCACATCGGTGACAACCAAACCCACGGCTAGCGGTGCCAGCGCGCTCATCACATTCGCTGAGCCGTTGGTGATGCCCATCAGCGTGCCCGCATAATTTGGTGATAGATCGATGTGATTCACCTGGAAGCCCAGATATGTGGCAGCACTGATACCGACGGTGAGCGTGAGCAGCACAACAGCGAGCATGGCATGCTCCTGCGTGACATAGCCCAATGCGATGAGTGAGATCATTGGTATCCAGTGACCGATTGAGTTGAAGAATTTGCGATTGAATGAGAGCGATACGTTCTCTCGACGCGCCAACACCTTGGACAGGTAGATGAAGAAGAAGCTCAGCAAACACATGACGGCATAGGGTAACGACGATAGCAACGCACTATTTTTCATATCCACACCCAGTATATTCTTCATGTAGTTGGGAATTTGTGTTAGCAACGTCCAGAAGCCCCACATGTGCGTGCAGTGTACAATGATGAGCGATAGGAATGGCGGTGAGGTGAAGATCTTCACCCATGGCGTAGGCGCAACTGTGCGCGGCGTCGAATCAACTTGACCCAACGAGTTTTCTATGTATTTACGCTCCTCTAGTGAGATCGTTTTATGTTCCGCCGGCGTGCTGGCTGAGAAGAAGAACCAACAAATGCCCCAAACGATGCCCAAACCGCCAGAGATGTAGAAAATGCCAGGCCAGCCGAGTGAGGATTCAGCAATTACACCGCTTATGGCCAAGACGACTACCGTGCCGAATTGCGAACCCGAATAACAGAAGGTGCTGAGCGCGCCACGTTCATCAACAGGCGCCCATTTGGCCAACATAGCGTGTGTCGCCGGATGCACCGAACCTTGCAGCAGTCCTTGTACGACGCGCAGTGCGAAAAGTAATTGCCAACCGCCAATTTTAACAGCCAATGGAGTGAGTAGCGTTAATGCAGAACAGAGCGTGATGCCGATGAGCAGAAGTGTTTTGGCGCCGTATTTTTGTGCTATATGTCCACCGGGTATTTGTGTAATGATGTAGCCCCAGAAAAAGCTGCTAAGCACATATGATTTGGTGCCCTCATCCCAGTCGTAGACCTGGAAAAGAAATTTAAGGTTAGAGATCGTTTTTGAGAAGGTAAGAAGAACGTAAATAAATACTAGAAGTGTAGAAAAATGTGACATTTGTAGTCAGCGGAGGATTCATATGAAGACAAGTATCGGCAATATATTTTCATGATGGGTAACCATTTCAAAATTGTAGCAGTGAAGCTTACTATAGCAAGAAAGTTTACTCAACCATTAGGACTTTTTCTGCGCTAGATTTTTCAGGGCTAGAAAAAGTTGGACTAATGGATCATTGTTATACCGGGGACCTCCTAATTTTCTAAATAGATCTGAGATTACAAAATTATTTTGCATATCTAAATAATATTGATTTCCATGTACTTACACACAGGAGGCAGTGTTTACCTACCCTATGACCTTTCGACGTGTTGTTATCTAAAATAGAAAGCATCAGTTCTGATAGGTGGTCTACCGATCAACAGAAACTGCTCTAAAAAGAACCTCTCCCTCTTGGATTGTTTCTTGCTGCTTGTCATGTTTCGACGGGGTTGGACCAGAGAAAGAGAGAGATGGATATTAGCTGAGTAGGCTTGAGTGGGCATGTGAAGAAATTGCTGTTGTCCACATTCTGAACACTCATTTGGTATGTCGGTTTCAGCTTCGATAGGTATTAGCTCAGACGGTTACAGGGCTAGGGTATTTTTCAGTTCGGGTCCTTTCGTGCACCTTTTTTGGAACCGCGATCCAAATGCTTATATTCATAAGTATAAAAGATTTGGAACCACTTGCCAATCATGGTGATTGACTCTCCTCAAGGGTCCCTTTCAAGCTTATTGAAACTTAATTTTGATATCATTTTGTCTGTGAATTTCCTGACGGAATCGTCAAGGAATGGTTTTCAAATCACTTGTTGCCCTTGAAGGTTTCCAATCCAATTGAAATGTAGATAGCATCGTACTTACCCAAAATCGATTTGATTGAGATACACATTTTTTGGCGAATCTCCTTTGACTTTTTAAGAGACTATGTTTACGTATTTTATGTCTGCTTATGTAAGATGTGGTTTCTGGAAAATATGAAGCATATATATGCTTCGATGTGTAGCATATTCGCTAAACAACTTTTAAATAGCTTGCATGAGTCAATCAATATTCTAGGAAAAAAAAGAGTTGGAGTGAGCAACTAAAAGGCATTTGGGGAACGGTGATAATTAAAGGCATGGCAGGAGAATATGTAGGTAGCCACTTCTAGCTAGAAACTTCGTAAGGGATTGGACTTATATTTCCGAAATTACTTGTTGGTGTGTTGGTGAAGGCGGCCGCCGTAGCTCAGTGGTAATGCGTGCATACTACCACTAGGAAGGACTCAGAATAGAACGCGGTCCGACTATTATCAACGTTTTTTTCTAATAGCAGTCGCCCTTCGGCAGACAATGGGGTTTCCTTGAGTGCATTTCTGCCATGCAAAAGCTTCTCACAAAATACCATCAGCCATCTGTAGGCGGCGATAAGCTATAGGTCTATCCATTTCTTTGATCACTTCAAGAAAAACTGGAGAAGAAGGTTTGCCAAACAATGTGTAGTTGTTGATGTGGGTTGATTCTTCCCACAGGGTGAGAATATAGGAAATTTGGGAATGAATTTTGGCCACACCTTGTCAAGTTTGCTTTGGAGTCAAAACGCTTTCGTCATTGTGCCAGTATCTCCAGGATTTCGGNCTGAGAATATAGAAAATTTGGGAATGAATTTTGGCCACACCTCGTCAAGTTTGGAGTCAAAACGCTTTCGTCATTGTGCCAGTATCTCCAGGATTTCGGCACAACAAACTTGACAATGAACGATGAAAATTCATTCTCAAATACGTACAAATCAATTTCAATGCAATTCTCACTCACCTTAAGATCGCTATTCGTTGAATTTCGGTCTGTCATCGCAACAATACCCACGCTAAGGTTGACGCGTAACGCATAGCAAATTGATAGGCAACAAAAACACAAGAAGCATTGCACATGTCTCGTCCCGATAGCCGGAGCTGTAAATAGAATGAAAAACCCCAAAAGAATAAGTATTTAGTTAGCGTATAAATATGAGTTATCGTATGAGTATGTATGTAAATACAATATTGTATACAATTAACTATCTGCTCTGTAAATAAATAAGCAAATGCTTATCAATAAATGTATATGAAAATGTAGTATAGCCTGTACACAATAGCGTATTTAAGGGCAGAAAATCGTTGAATTTGTGTCCGCGAACTCAGGCTGAGCGTAGTGAATGAGCAGCACTGCACGGCGTCAACTCNCATGTATGTAAATACAATATTGTATACAAATGCTTATCAATAAATGTATATGAAAATGTAGTATAGCCTGTACACAATAGCGTATTTAAGGGCAGAAAATCGTTGAATTTGTGTCCACGAACTCAGGCTGAGCGTAGTGAATGAGCAGCACTGCACGGCGTCAACTCATGATGAAAGCAAGGTTCTAGAAGGTTGTAGATAAGCTACAAGTGAAGGTTTCGCGCAGAAGATTAAGTGAACGTATTGTTAGATTTTCGAAACAATGGTAAAGATAATATCCTTTTCCCACTACACTTTCAAGCGAATTGCTCTTACGCTAGCCGAGTCTGTGTAGATTGTTTTCCTTACTTTTTAATTGCATCTCAGCGCAGTATTAGTGGGAGTCCAATGCACTGCACGTAATTTGTAATTTGTAATTGAANAAAAAAATGGTAAAGATAATATCCTTTTTCCACTGCACTTTCAAGCGAGTTGCTCTTACGCTAGCCGAGTCTGTGTAGATTGTTTTCCTTACTTTTTAATTGCATCTCAGCGCAGTATTAGTGGGAGTCCAATGCACTGCACGTAATTTGTAATTTGTAATTGAATTGATTTAATTTAATTTTTATTGCCGAAATATGATCGCGTTGCGTGCACAAAANTTTGATTTAATTTAATTTAATTTTTATTGCCGAAATATGATCGCGTTGCGTGCACAAAATGAGACTGACTAGATGCGAAGTGTGGTCCAGTGTTTAAAGGAAAGTTTTCACTTTCATCTAGCTCATATATTAATATGTACATATGTACATATGCATGCATCAATGAATATAAGATATGCGAGTATTCACATCTTTACATACATAAGTATGTATATACACTTGTAGATAAGAGTGTTTATTTGTAAATATATTTGAAGTCATCTATATGCATACATACATACATATGTAAGTGCGTGCATTTGCTCAGTATCTCTTACTCTAAATGACACTTAACAGTACGTGCATGTACAGAGCATTTGTATGCATGTGCAGTTGTACATATGTACAGCCATCACTCAAGCCTACTCCGTTGGTGATCGCTTCCTTTAGCTAGGTATAAACATACATATTTGTCATAGATAAACGTTTATGAGTACCGAAAATCAGCGTTTAAGATGGACAGCCTGTCTTAATGGCACGCAGCAAGTCGTCTAGTAAGTCAGTTAGGTTGGTAAGGCATGACGTTGTGTAAATTCATACCTACGTACGTTGATTGCATTGTTTAGACTAGAGCGTACAAAATCTTTTTTAGCCGAGTTAGAATCAAACCAAAACCTCTGACTCACAGAGCTACTGTTTTTTTTTATTTATGTGATGACGATATCACTATGCAGAGAAGAAAGTTTAATTAGATTAAAAACTCAGNACCATTGATATGAATGCCCAAACATCTTCGCAGCCATGTTAGAAATATTCAAAAATCATACATACATACGCATGTAAATTAGGGTGATCCAAAAATGCATGTGAAAAAGTTAAGTCGGAAATTTTATGCTCTCACCCCTAGGATTGTTCTATACCGAAAATAAGTTCACCCCTATTTTTTTATATTTTGAAATCAAAAAGGAATTAGAGGTCACTCTCAGCGCTCAAAGTTTGCCATGTATTTTATATAAACAACTTTTCGTAGAAATGGTGTAGAATTAGTGAAAATCAATATTACTCGATCGGAAAACCCTGTTTCTCTTCAAGAGATTCCCAGCAAAAATACCCAATTATTTACTTACTCACTTTTTTATAGTAACTGTATTTTATAGGTCCGCCAAAAACCACAGAAAATGCATTGAGGGGACCAATAAAAAATATTTTGAAATCATATGATAATTTTTTTTCTTAATAAATTCAGCTGCTCAAAACGCAATAAATAATTGTGAAAGTTTTAGTAGTATTATAATAGAAAAGAAAAAATAGTAGGTACAATTGCGTTATTTTTTAAATATTGTTAAGTCTCACGTTAATTATATATTTTTATTCAGATATACATTTTTTGCTGTCATAGGATTTGTATCAAAAATTTGCTAATGAACCTGTTGAAATGAAAAACTCTACTGTCTTGCTGTTATCTCACATCAGACATTTTTTAGGCATTTAATTTCTATAATCACACTTGCACGCCATTCGTTCCAACTGAATTCCTTTTCTCTTGACGTCATCCGTATAGCCGACCTTTCAACTCGCATATTTTGTTTAGATTCATGTCATAGTTGTTTAAAGTTATGTTAGCGTTATAGCTGTCAAACCTGACAGAAAAATTTAGTATAACCACTGAAATAGATTAACAAACTTGTGGACGGAAAGATGCAGTTGGTACATATTTGAAACTTCTCTGAGATACATATATAAATACTTGTATAGCATATATGAACTTGATAAGATTTTTATCAGAAACCGATATATGTAAATATAAGACTTATGTGACAGTAGCTGGATATTTTGTATGTATAAATATATGTATATAACAAAGTGATGTACTTTTATTAATAGTCTTGAAAAGGAATAAGTACACTGTTACACATTACCACCACCATTTTAAGAAAATTTGGTAAAGTTTTGTAAATTAATAAAAAAAAATTATTTTCTTTAAAAATATAGTTCAAACTGCTACAAAAACTATGAAAATTAAAGTTTCAAACTTCGTGCAAAACTAAAAAAAATATCAAATTTTCATCAAAATTTTGAACTTTTTAATAAAAAATTTAGGAAAATTTCACGTACGCCGTTTAAAAGCCCATTTAATTATGGTATAATAAAGTGCAAGTTAGAAGCGGCACAAAGTTCTTGGGGATTTTTGAAATTTTTTTTTCCGGATCTGTTCTAATTTTTTCAATGAAACAAATGTTTCTATATGGGAAATATGTGCAACATCCTATGGAAAATAATTTCAAACTCAAACTGTGTCAGAAAATTTAGAAACCAAGGACTGTGTGCAACAGCTATGATTGAAACTAAATGTCGTCCTCGTAGCTGTTCCCACACTGAGGGGAAAAAATATTAAAATCAAATAGAAACGTAATTGATCTTACTATAAACGTCAACGAAAGTACTGTATATTGGTAAATATTCAATTCAATTACGCGCATATTAAAATGACCGCGTTCGTACTGAAAAAGCATCCGTGAAGTGAATAATCAAGACAAAAACTAAAAAAAAAAATGTTATTTGCATGTTGCCTGCAGTGGAATTCGAACCCAGATATCTCCGGATATCCACAACTTGTGGCAAGCATCTTTGCGCACTCAGCTACACCCAGATATATAAATTTGCTTACAAATGTTTAATATCCATCAACACCTCAGCACGCGATTTGTACGGATAAACATGTATCTGCATGCTTGGGGTGCGTATGTACACTTACATATACATACTCAGATGTGAACAGTCAAATACGTGCGTAATAAATTTTTTATGAATTTATTATTTTTAAATACGAACATTTTTAAACGATAATCAAATATAAAGTATTCATTTTTACTATGCATTATTTCCCTCAGTGCAAGAACGTTCCCTAAGAGAACAAAATGCGCGCAATACTTTCGGGAACATTCCTATGAGAACAAAATGGGAACAAACGTTTAAGAAACATTCTCTCGAAAAACAATTTGGGAACTAGAGTCTCAGCTGCTTTCTGACACAGAACGAATTGGGAATAAATCCTCTCTGATTTATTCGCGAAGAAAGTAACCGATAATAAAATTTCGCTTATAGCGTTCCATTTGTTTGAAATGTTTGAAAATTAAAATTTATCAAAAAATAACTGAAAAATATAAAGTAAACGAAAGACTTAAGACACGAACTTTTCTTGCCCAGAAAATGAAAAATTGTTCAATGTACAGTTCACCCTAGTAATGCACGATCTGAAAGTTGAAATGATCTAGCTTTCATTTATCATGGTTCTCACTGAAACGATTTTTTATCAAAATACGTAGATGCCCCTCTCACTTGTAATGTAAAGTTCTTAAATCTTGTGGTCTTATGTGATCCGCCTTGAAAAGGTTCTCGATACTTTCGTTCTTATTTTGTTCTCATTGGAAACGTTCCAAAAGTTTTTTTCTCATTATATTCTTCTTCAGAACGTTCTCGAGAGTTTTGTTTACACGTTGTTCGTTTTGAGAATGTTTACGAGAGTTTTGTTCCCATTTGGGTCTTTTGTGGTGATGTTTTGGACATCATATTTTGTTCTCGTGTAGAACTAAACCAAAACTGGAACGCGTTCACTAGAAACCATGATAAGAACATAGTAAGGTAGAATCGCTCCTTCCTTTCTTCGGGCATCATTTTTTACTATATTTTTTATTTATCAAAAAAGCTTTCTAAATTAAAGCTATATCTAAATTGAAGATACATTCTATTGTACAACTATTTCTGCCTTGAAAAAGCTTTTCAGAAAACCTTTTGCCACTCGGAGGCGGCGAAAAACTCTAGGTCCGTCCATTTGAATTTTAACTTAAGGGCGTACACCACAACTTGGAGTAGAAGCTCGGCCAGACACTATGCAATAGTTTAAGCGACAAAATATTATTATTATTATTTAAACAGCTTAGCTCCTGATAAGTCTTCTAACCGATCAATTAACAACGCAGAATACAAGTATTGTGCTTATGTATAATTAAAAATCATTAATGGTAATTCAAAATGCTTTAAAAAAATCGACGTATTTTAATAATTTGTAATAAAACGAGGAAAGCGCCAATTCGATTTAAGTTGCGCTTTTGTATTTATAAAAGCTTCCAAAACTGGTTTCGCCTTAAAAAATGCAAAGTTTTTAACGTACACACCCTCTAACAGCGCCAACCTTGCACGCCAACGCCTTTTTTCATTTACATATCGCACACCGTCTTCAAAAGAGTCACAACTCAAAATTTGGCATTTTTGAGATTATGCGCCAAAAATGTACATAGAGTTTTTATTTACCTTTCAGCAGAAGCTGGAGCAAATTTTTGTTATAATTTGTTAAAAAAAAACCTAAGGTAAAGTCGCACTTGTCCATATAACTATCATGTGCTAAGAAATAGTTTTTCGCATTCTCTGACAAACGTATTATTTTGAGTTGTGACTATTTTGAAGACGGTGTGCGATATGTAAATCGGAGTTTCTTTAGAATACCAAAGATGAGAAAATCCAGTTAAATCTGCAGTTTATTTACTACATTTGGGGTGTTTCCACGCAACTTAACGACACGTTTTTTTGTAATTATTTTCAATCGAATTTTTTATTGAATTATTTATGGGATTACGCCAACACAGCTACGTTTTCTTAAACTCATCGAAGTAACACTTCAATTAAAATTGCAATGGAATTTTTTATGAATGCAACGCATTGCATGCGTAAGTAATTTTAAATTTTCAATGTAATTAACAACAAGAAAAAGGAAAAATTAAGCATAACATCAGTTTAAATTGCTTTAATCTGCAATACATTCCAATGCAAAATGCACATTTTCGTTTATAATTAGTTATTCTACTGCTCTCATTGCTGGATGTTTGTTGCTGTTGCACTTGTGCATTCTGCCACTAACTACCACTTATTCTGCGTCAGCAACTATTTTAGAGCGCTTTTTTTATATGTAATATAAGATGTACATATGTTTGTAACGGCATAACCATTCGAAGATATGAACAAGGCTTGAACGTGTAATGGCGTTTGGTTATTTTTAGAAACACGCTGTAAGCCAGCAAAAGCACAATTCTACACTTGGCATTTAGTCAACCACAAGGGAATCCTCTAGTTTTGCTTTTGTATTTTTTTTTTAAGCTGGTTGTGCACTGGTTCATTGGCGCTGGTTGTGCACTGGTTCATTGGCACTGGTAAGTCCATTTGGATTTGTACGTATTTGTCTGAAGAAAAAAATATATATACAGTATGTGTAACTATTTGGACATAGCGACCCAAAAATGTCATAAAAAACCCAGTAGATGTTGTTTATTATGCCAGCTAAGGGCTATTTTCACAGTAGACTGTTAGTTGTCTATAGATTTTCAAAACAGAAATTGATAGTTCAATGCCGAATGTGATTTTAAGCTTTACTGTGAAAATTGCCTTAAGTATTTAGTTTTATTATTGTTTTATTATACAACTCCCCCCATTAACTTGATTTACAGAGCAACTGTCTGGCAACTGTCTTTCAACTCACCACAGTCCTTCGACAGACAAAAGTCAACTCAGGCAACTATCTTGAAAACACTTTTCTGTCTTTCGAATAACGAATTGAAAGTTTTGCTAGCCAGGCGGTTTTAGAGTTATTCCGTTT
The DNA here is from genome assembly GCF_001687245.7 of Rhagoletis zephyria. NCBI lineage: Eukaryota > Metazoa > Arthropoda > Insecta > Diptera > Tephritidae > Rhagoletis > Rhagoletis zephyria. Next base: position 100,510 of record NW_016158672.1, read on the forward strand.
GCCTTTTAGCTGGGCCGGATTAAGAATGTGGTGGCGCAGGCCGTTATACATGTGGGGCCCCTTTGTGAGTTAATAAATACATACAATTAATTGGAAATAATAAAAATTTCCATTTTTTTGTTCCGTCGCGGCCCCGCCGGCCCTGCCCTTAATTCGGCGCTGCCTTCAAGCAATAACTTTTCTAAAAATAGAAACATTTTAACACTGGAACAGTTCAGTTTACATAATATGAACTATGTATTTCTTAAAAATTCAATCAAAAAATATATATATGTTTCTTTTTAAAACAATAAAATCTAAAAATCAATAGAATATTAAATTAAAAAAAAGAAAAGGAGAAAAATGAGCTTACTGAAAGTTGAAGCTACAAATATAAAATTAAATACGCTGTCTGACCTCAGCAATATGTTGGCAGAAGATGTAGGCCACTACATTAACAATATAACTCTTTATGACATCTTGTAGATCCATTAATTGAAGTTAGTATTTAAAACGTATAGATTTTTTGTAGGAAGCAAGCTTCTACATGCAACACAATTCTAAAATTGAAACTATTCATTCTGATTTTATTGTAAAAACTTCCAAACACAAACAATAATAAATGGCCATCGGATATAACATAAAACAATGCACGAATAGTAAGTGGCAACCCTGACAGCAACCACTAGAGGTTAGCTGTTTTAATCAGCTAATTATAGACACTACAGTTCACTGAGTGTATTAATCTACATTAGGGTGTCTCAGCAAACAAAATTGCGGATTTTGCACCGGAATTATAAATTTTAAAACGTTCAACAATATATTTCGGAAAAATATTAAGATTTACTTAAAAAAAAATACTTTCAAAAATCACATTATTTCCATTCCGATGATCAAACTTTTAAGCTTAAGCTCTTCTTTAATGTAAAGTTATTTTTGGGAGAAAATTTTATTGGAAATATTTTCAAATCGGTCTAGCTAACGTACATATGTATGTATATCTTAATATATTTGCAAAATATTTAGGCATTAGTGTTAGAATATGAGAAATTTTATACTTCCGATGGAAAAACAGTAGGTACCTATTCGATTTTGTATGGAGAGTGGTGCACCCTAATATATATACATATGCACATATGTACATGCGTGTATACGAATGGCTATATATATGTATGAGCGTGTGTGCTAATGCAGTTGCATTTTAAATTAATTCCTTGTGGGAATTTCCCTTTTCGTTTGGAATTTTCTTCGTTCGAGCTTAATTGAGGGTTCAAGTTGTTGGACCTGTTTCCTTTTACGTAGTCACATCAGCACAATAATTGTTTTTTTTTTTCTGTAGGCCTTCGCACCAACTCCTCATGACTCAGTGAGTAATGTTGACGTCGTTGAAGTTTATCTGCTTCTTCTGCATTAAACGCATTAATTTCCCAGCTATTTATTTGCTTACTAGCAACCGGCTGCTTGCCAAGCGCCTATTTAGCACATATGTATGTATGTACATTAGCGTGGTCCAAAAATGCATGTGAGAGAGTAAAGTGGGAATTTTTATGCTCTCATCCCTTAGGATTGTTTTATATCGAAAAAATATTACCCTATTTTTTATCAAAAAATATTTAGAGGTCGCTCAAAGTTTTCCCATGTATTTTATATGGGACTTTTCGTAGAAGTGGTATAAAATTCTTGAAAATCAATATTTTTCGATCGGAAAACTCTGTCTCTTTTCGGGAGACTTCCAGTAAGAATACTGAATTGTTTATTTAGCCATTTTTAATACTGACGACAGATTTTTTATTTATCCGCCATCGTATTTTCTGGGGGTTTTGGCGGACATATAAATAAATGGTACATGTGAAAAAATGGTTAAATGGTTTTTCGATCGAAAAATATTGATTTTCAAGAATTCCATACCATTTCGACGAAAAGTTGTTTTTTTTCATGTAAAATACATGGAAAACTTTGAGCGCTCTAAATATTTTTGTTATTTAAAAATAAAAACTAGGGGCATATTTTGTCGATATAGAACAGTTCTAGGGGCTGCGAGCATTAAAATTCCAACTTTACTTATTTTGGACCACCCTAATGTACATATCTATGAACACACTTGCTGCATACACGCTAATCTAGGTTGCTGTTATAAGCCGTGCTATGCCTACATACAAATAAAATTGTATTAGCAACGTGATTGCCAAGTCTCGTGCGATTTAGTTGTCGTCGCCAACACCGCTGGGGAATATTTTGCTGTTGCCGTTGGCGTTGTCATCGTTGGCGCTGCAGCTATTTGGCCACTTGCAATGCGTGTATTTTTAGCCATGTGCCACTCACGCGAAGCATGTATGTACTTATGTTTATTATCTGCATTATCGGTGTGGGTTTTGCTGTTTATTTTTATTATTTGTTTCGTCTGTTTTTGTATCGGATCGGCTTTATGCACACGAATGCGCAATTTACTAGATACATCAACGTTCTCTAGCGATCAGCATGTGATCGTTTCACGTACTATTATAAAAAACTAAAATCTTGTACATAATTACTTCTTGACGCTCTCGCTCTCATTCTTCACTTACATTACCTCTTGCGATAAGGGGACGGAAGACAGTGATTGGAAAGGGGCCACAGGTGAAGTTGTAGAAGAATGTGGCAAAACTTGACATAGGGGTCGCTAGAGTAGTCTTTTGTAGGGGACTCTTGATCAACATTAAAACTAGGCTCACACCTCACTTTACTGTTTTCTAGCTGAGAGGTGGTTATCATTGAAAAAGCAATAAATTGATTCGCTTACGTCGACAGGGAAGGTAAATATGTACCTACTCTGTTAGTTAAGCGACAATCAGGGCTTTGGCCTCGTCCATGGCCGATCTAAGCTTGTCTTTCCTAGTCAGAACTATATGGAAACTGCAAGGCGGGTAGGAAGGACAGAGTCTGAATAGTCGGTTTCACTGAAAAAAAGTTTAGATACAAAATGTGGATGAAAATCAGGGCCTGTACTACAGCATGTTCGTCTTGGCCGAGGAGCTGGGGCTCATCTGGTTTATATAAGGAGACCCCCCCTCCAATTGTATTTGCAAACGTCTGAAACTGAAATGGTTCTATTTTCACTGCTGGAGGGTACAGCTCCTATTTAAATATTAATTTGTTTGCTGACGCTTCAATTATAAGTAATTTATAACAACAATAACAGCATGACAAACATGCCTTACTCAACCAGTTGCTCGTTGCGACGATAGTCGTCATCACTGATGCCCATGCGGAGTGGTTTTGGAGACGTATGTAACTCGCTTGAATCGCTCGCTAGTGTCGCCACTACCGCTACTAGCGCCCAACTTAGCGATGCCAATCGCATCGGTGAGTCTACTCGAACAAGTTTTTTTTTTTTTTTTGGAAATGTTACACTCACGTGATGGACTGCGCTCAACGTGTTCAATGGATTTTATAAATGGAAAAATGTGTTTTTTTTTCTGTATGGGAATTTTTTATGTTAAAACTTTTATTTTATTTAAATACTAGTGTATTTAAATACATACATACATATATATATATATATGTACGTTTTTAGTTCTCTCATTTAAAATCGCAGTTCATTTGTTTTGTATAAAATTACTCAGCGTTTCGTTGCTAGTTGGCGTATTTTTAGTTTCACGACAATATCGGTACATTTTTATGGTTGTTGATTGTTTTTGTTACGTATTCATTGAATAATAAAAAATTTCACTATGCAAGTGAACTTAAATAATTAGCTGACTTGTCCTTTTTGGTTTGGTAATTTTTGGTAGTGGCAGTAAGTAGGCGTGCCACTTGTAAGGGAAGAGTTCAGGCATGAAATTTGGGTGTAAACAAATCCTAATTAAGAAATTTTGATTGCAGTGTAGCATTCGAAATGTCATTTTACGTGGTTGAAAGTGGCATAAGAACTAATTAATTTGCATTTTAAATGCAGCATTTGAACTAAATAAATTTTTAAATATATTCCATTTCTTTTTTTTTTGTATGAAAGCGCTTCAAACTTAATTGCTCTTTTGTGGTAGAGCAGCGAACGAGTTTATTTTTAAAATTAGCACAAAAAATGCAATTAAGATAAAATAACTTGAAAAAAAGCGCGCAAAAAAATGTGAAGCTTTCAATGCTTGCGGTAATGCCGAAGTTTTCATTCCGGAAGTTTGCCAAACGAGCTAAATTCGAGTTTTACACGTAAAAAAAAAACAAAACAAAAACACGTTCCCTTAAAGGAGTGCCGTGGGATGAGAAATTTGCATACTCCCACACTGTCAAACACAATGCTCCCTGTTGTGTTCATTCTGGTGTATAATAATTTACGCAAAAAAAAAAAAAATTATACACTTTTGTGACGCATCAATTCCCCCAAAAAAAAAATCGCGATGCGAAATTAGGAAAGTGGCTAACTGTGTTTTTGTTGCAATGATATTTGTATATGGATATAAGTACGTTTAAACAATTAATCAGATATAATTGCCAAATATGATTGTTATTTATAAAAAATAATAGCCTCGAGATTTCGCAGAAAACCGCAAATGCATACACATGCACGTGGGTATATATGTAAATATGTACATAACTTCCGTTCAATGCCATCGCCTATCGGAGTAACCAATGACCGCTGAAAATTCAAATTACTCAGATTGCTCATGCATAGAGAGAAAATGATAATTATTACAAAAAAAAGTAGAACAATAAATTTATAAGAATTATGTTGGTATTAAAATAATAGCAAATATGTATGTATGTATGTATGTAAATAAATTCTGGGTATTCGAACATCAATTGATAAAGTCAATGTCAATGAAAATCATTAAAATTAATCAGTGCGCGCAAAGCAAACAGAAAACAATTAATTATAAAATAAAATGAAACCACTGGTTGATGCTTCACAGTTACAAATGACCGATTTGCAATAATAGGCACGCATTTTCGGCATAAAGCTCTTTCACAGAATGGCATATTTTGGCAAAAAAATTTATATTGTTTTTAATTAAATAAATTGAGCAAGCAAGACCACTTTTTAATTTCAACGAAATTACGTATGTATGTACATATATACATATGCACGTATGAGTGAAAAGCCTTTGGTAGACAAAATGAAGTAGATAACGAATGGAGTCAAGGACACTATCGAAATAAGCTGAATTTCAGCCAAGGTTATAGGGGCAGGGCATTCGATATGCCCATAAGGATAAAATCGTTATAGAACTACAAGTTGGAGGGAAGCCAGCAAAAAGCCTTAAAAATATGACTACCAGTAAAAATTTTGCTAATTATGGTTCACCTTGCTGAAATTTTAAAAATTACAGCTAAATGAATTAATGATTTTTTTTTTATTGTAAGCAAGCATATTATTCTTTAGTTGTATGGTCAAAGTAGTTTTGAATTACCGCTGATTTTTTGCAATATAATTTTTTTTGTTGAAGGTTTTGCTCATTTTCTTCCAAATAAAAATATCGTCGAACATAGTTTGTATGGAAGAAAAAATGGTATGGTAAAAATCAACATCAAGTCCTAGCTACTTTAAATTTGCACTCTATTACACTAAAATTGAATGGGCTACAAAATATCTAAAAAATATCGAATTAAAAAGCTCGATTTTTTTTTCAATGTTGCACAAACATTGAAATTAAAGGGAGTACTATATCCAACGCAAAATTCACTTTTAAATTCTCACTTAAAATCATCGGAATAATATCACAATCTTTTCAAGGATCCGTAATACTTCTGGTGTGCACTTAGTGTTGTAGCAAATATAGCTAATCATGTAAGTGGAGTTCAAATGTGAATCAAGGAAAAATATCCCAGGCAAGATATGTTCACTGTGATAGACATCGATTGAGCTTTGCTCTGTCAAATGCTATGTCAGTTCCTTCGCTAAGGGACTGTCTTTGAGTCGCCAGTCAAGTGGCAAATTTTTCAGGACTCCCAGAGTTTTTGCTGCAAAGTTCCCTCTGTAAAAAAAAATTCCGGCTAAGGATCTGACCCCTCGTTATACCATAAAGGCTAATACAGTTGCCAACCCCCATGATACGAATGACAGAGTCGTTTTAGTACATATATTCCGAGGGGTGATTTGGCCAACTGATAAAAGCATGTCCCTGAGTATCGAACAATCCAGTTACAAACTTCCCACTGAAAAAAGTAGGCGATTTGGTAAAGGGTTGCGTCACAAGCAAGTAATTAAAAAGAACGACTTTCGAGTATCACTTACATATATGTTCATACAAAAACTTAGAAGTACCGTTAATTTGTACAATACATACATAAAATACATAAAAAAATATGTTCCGACAGATTGATAACCTCCTAATTTTTTTAAGTCGGTACTCAATGAACTTACAGGTTTTTACACGAACTTACAGGAAGAAGAAAAAATTATTCCCGTATTCCAAAATCCTGTATACGACAGCGATTTTTGGCGAGTTGTGTAGAGAATGAAGTTGCAAGAACTTTTTCTTCAGGTAAAATCAAGTTGATAGCGAAAAATACTAAAGTATTACCGTAACTATTATCGTTTCGTATGCGATTTAAGGTTCCTGGCTAGCAATCAACTTTAAACTTATTGCTTCCCATTTCTTCGATTTAGTCATTTAATCTCAAAGAAATTTGTTTCACGTTTTTATAGAAAAAAATGCGTTTTTGTGTTCCCTCACTTTTTGGTTGTTACTCACTTTTTACTCTCAGATACCAACAGGGTTGCTTAAGTAGCTAAAGGGAAATTTTACCCGAGCGTTCTCTTGCCGCTAGTTTACAAAAAAAAACGAAGCTATGCATACATAGTCTCCCTGTCTTGTCAGAAGAACTAACCAACACCAATAACTAAATTATAAATTGAAATAAATAGTTAGGTAATTTATATGTTTAAATTACCTCGCAGAAACTCTTAGCTGTTCATTTTTTACAATACGCATTCATATTCACGCTTATCTTAAGTACACATGCATAAGTGCGCACGTGAGTAGTTAAAACTGGATTCTAGAATATAAAGAAAATACACTTAAAATAATTAATTATATGATAAAATTTATTTCATCAATAAACGTAAAGAATAATATTACTTCCATATCGCTCTCAAGTGATAAGTACCAACAAACAATTTTAAAAATTTTGCAAAGCATTATCATTTCGATTTAATGAAATTGCGTCAAGGTATTCAAAAGTAGATGAAATAAGCTTCCAAATGCGCCATCACACCATTTTTTTGGGATCAAATGAATTTTGGGGAGCATGTATTGAACATTCTCTAAACCTACTTCTTCTTGCAGCTATTTATTTGCAACTGTTGCATAATTAATTTTTTTTTAATGTTTACTTGTTTTTTATACTTTGTACACTTAATAAATGTTTTTGGGATAAATGTACATTAGGGCGGGTCAATTTGTATATAAGGGTTTTGGCAAATTGCGAAAATAGGTTTCTTAGCATTTTGCTGTAGTATTGCAAAGAAGTGCTTAAATTTTATATAAAAATATGGTATAAGCGGTTTTTTGGTATGAGGCATCCACTACTGTGCTTATCTTTTTCTTACCATAGGGCGCAACAGTGAAAATTTTCACAAATTTTCTTCGAAGCCCTTTTTCGCAATTTGGCAAACTCCGAATATATTTTAACCCAAGGTTTCTTCGGCAAATTTGCTTAGAATTACACTTAGAATTCTTCTATCATATACACGCATAGTAAAAAAAAATTACCCGCCCTAATGTACATACATATATAAAATAGATTTTTTTTAAATTAAAATCTTCAAAAAAGAAGTTTGCTTAAACAATTTTTTCATAATTTTTTATTTTATTTATTTTTCCACGAAAAGTTTCTGGCAACACTGTAGGCATGCACATACTTAAGTATATACAGATTGAACATAGTATAGTATAGGAACCGCTCAAAGTGCAATCGGCAAAGGCTTTTCGAGGACACAATCGCAATCCCTCAAAGTAATATGTACCTATGTATATGTGTTTATGAGTTTGCGTATATAGAAACGTAGAAAACGTTGATTTTCGAGAAAAGCAAATAAAGCAATCTTATCATCCAACAACATTTGCGTCGAATATTTTTAATCAACTTTAATGTGGTCGCGTGAGATCGCTATCGATAAAGAAAAAAAATATATGTGCATTAACTAAAGAATCGTGCAAGTTATTTTATCGACAGCTTGTTATACTACGACTATTTTGATAGCAGATTTTATTATAAATTATATAATATTTATATCAGTAATGGAATTTTACGTTACTGATTTAGTCTGTGTACAGTCGTTTGAAGGGTTATTATTATATAAAGTTGCCTATGCCATTGCGCCAGACAGTTGTTTACTTCGAATAAGTTGTTATTGCAACGTTCATTTGAAGATAAGTTTGTCGATTTTTATTTTTATTTATTTTATTTTTTTTGCTGGAAGTGCTTTATTTGCTCTACTCTTAGATTTTGATTGCTTTTTTGCCTAGTTTGTTTTTATTTCGTTCTATAATAAAACTAGTTCGAACTATGTATAGTATGCACATTAGACTGGTTAAAAAAATCGAGTACCTTTTTTTTCAAAATCCTCTGTGAAATATTTTCGAGACTCTGAAAAAAAGCCTGTCAAATTTTAAGATTTAAATAGATGTCACTCATAGCGGATTTCTGATTTCCATATACATAAATAACACAGAAAACAATTTTATTTCAATTTAAAAAATTTCAAAAGAAAGACTCTTATGATTTTGTCATATATGAACTCCTACAAAAGTTAGTCAAGGTTAAAGATTCAAATTTTCTAAAAACTTTCTAAAACAAATTCTTAAAATTATGAATAAACGTGTGAAATTTTGTTTAACCACTTTTATATCCCACATAATTTTAGTATAAGAAATTTTTTTAAATTTTTTCTCGTCGGTTTTGTGCAAAAAAAATTTCGACTTTTGGAGGAGTGAATTTATAAAGAAATCATTACAAACTTTTTTTACAGCCTTCAAAAATATACATCGTTCATTCCGATATGTTGACCTGAAGACAAGTATGTTTCCGAAATTGGAAAAAATTGTTGCCCCCAACTCTCTCTTAATATTCAAGGCTTATCTTTTGACANGTTGACCTGAAGACAAGTATGTTTCCGAAATTGGAAAAAATTGTTGCCCCTAACTCTCTCTTAATATTCAAGGCTTAGCTTAGCGTCTTTTTTCATTGTCCCGAAAATATTTCACAAAGGATTTTGAATAAAAAAGATAGTCGACTTTTTTAACCAGTCTAATGCACATTTGCAAATTATTAGGTGTATTTTTTGCAAATCAATATGTTATAAAACTGTATGTGATAATACTTATCACCGCATGAAAATGTAACTAAACCGCTGTCACTAAATTGACACATTCAGAAAATTATTGAGAGAGATACATACATATTTGAACAGATTAGTAACAATAAACATTAAGGCCGCTGCTTATATATATTTTAATACTAGCCGGCCACGTATGCGTGTACATATGTATACATCACTTTTTAGTCCAACGAACAGTCCACATCTTTTAATTTTTTCGCACAGATGGCAACCCTCTTCGAAAAAATAAAATCTTCACCCTTCGTTGGACTAAAAAATGAAGAACCAAGTGGAAGGATATGGTCTCCGGATATGCAATTCGCTTTTTTAGTGGGGTTCCCACCTATTTAAAAATGGCTACCTTACATATAATACGTGAAGGCATTTTTGTTAACGACATCACATTGCACACTTCATTCGATTCAAAAAAATAAGATGTCAAATGAAAGGGCTTGACCTTCACATGTGCAATAAGTTTTATTTTTTCGAAAAGGGTTGCCATCTGTGCGAAAAAATAAAACTTATTGCACATGCCAAGGTCAAGCCCTTTCATTTGACATCTTATTTTTTTGAATCGAATGAAGTGTGCAATCTGATGTCGTTAACAAAAATGCCTTTACGTATTATATGTAAGGTAGCAATTTTTAAATAGGTGGCAACCCCACTAAAAAAGCTAATTGCATATCCGGAGACCATATCCTTCCACTTGGTTCTTCATTTTTTAGTCCAACGAAGGGTGAAGATTTTATAATTTGTAGTAAGTTGGCAACCCTACCCAAAAAAATAATACATTATTGAACAGCTAGACGTCAAGCCATACATTCATTCGACACCTCATTTTTCGTAATCCAACGAACGGTGCGGATCTTATATAGCTCGACTTTGCTTTATTCTATGTAAGGAAGGATACACATACGGCATATAAGTAAGTTTTAAAGCATTTTTTTTTTTTCAAATTTTATTTTATTGTGTAAAAATGGTCCAATGAATTCTATTGAAAGTATAGCCCATCACTAGCTATGAGTTTTCCCCACTTTTCTGGCAATTCTGTGTCCTCGTTGCTGCGCTGTAGAAAGAAAGTTGAATCTAATCTTCCTCCAGCTGGGTGGGACAGCGAAGAATCCACTAAAATGTGCTACCAGAATGATCACCTCCGAAACTTGCTATTATAGCAAATCTTATCTTTTCTACCTCCATGCGCTTACCCGTAAGATCCCCAGAGAGGGGTATTGGAGTGTCTAGACCGCACCGCGGCCGGCTCGGTCTATTAAATAGCAGTCGTATTTCATTTTCCATTCGTTTTCGTACATAAACAAATTTTGTCCGTTTCGCGACTAATGTACGGCACGAGGTTTTAGGTATGTATTTACCAAACAAAAAAAACAAAAAACATCAAAAAAATAATCAAAATAGCAAACAGAATAAATCCAATTATTTAAACTAAAATTAGAGACGTTCAAATAAGTAAATTATTCTGTTTTAATTTTTGCAAATCGCTTTCTTTAGCTGTTCGCTGACATCAGTCTTAAATTGTTGTTCTTGTTATTCACTATTCCATACACATATAAGTGTTATTGTTGCTATATTTATTTCGTATTTTTATTTGTTTTGTTTTTCTTTTTTATGTGGAAAGCATTTTTCATCACACTTTGTTGTTGCTAACTTTTTGGGGTATTTAAAAATAAATTTCTATCAATTTGTACCAGCCAGTGTGCTAATAAATAACTACAAACGAAATTTCTGCTGACAATGTTTTTATTATTATTATTATTTGGTCTATTGTTATATTTTTATAGCATACATTGACTTTGTTAGGTTGCAATAAAATTTCTTTGGCAAGATTGTTGTTATTATATATTATTACATATATTTATTCTTGTTATTGTCCGCAAGATAACTAAAATAACGCACACTGACCAATCAATATACTCAATGAAATTTAAATAAATGTAGTGTGTTAAACAAAATAACCATCTGGTAAGCCTACTAAACGAACTTCACCAAGCAGATGTTTGATTTTAATTGATTTATGTTAATTATTACTCGAAGTAATTTGAATAATTTATGGCTTTTGAAATGAATGATTTTCCAAAACTTGATTTTGTTCTTATTTATATAATTTATTTATAAAAAGATTTGTATCGCACTAAATAATATGCATTATAATCTGAATAAATCACATAACAATTAAATTCTGGTTTGTCATTAGTGTCATCTGCCTCTTATAATCAATGGGTGTGTATATAATGAATTTATTTTCTTGCATTTTTTTATGCAAATTTTTCAAAGTTATACCAAGTTAGTATTTTTTATTCAATTTAAATTTAAATGACGCATAAACAGATGCAAGTATTTTCTTTGAAAGTTTATGAATGCAAAAAAAAATAATTTCTTAAAACTGTATGGGAAAATATTTCCACATAAATTTGGAAATGTGTATTTACATATTTCTACTCCCATAAATACATACAATCAGCGTCAAAAGGTTCGTTCGCGTAGCTGTTAATTGTTCATGTTTAACCAAAACTTACAGGTTTTTGCGTTCGCGTACGCAAAAAACTTGCAAAGTAGGGGAAATTGAGAGAGCAAAGTGACATTTCATTTTGAGGGGAAGCTGTTAGTTTCTGTTGGAAAAATTTTTGCCAACAGCAATTTGCCAACGGGGAAACAGCTGATCAAAAACAGCTGGTTGGCATTTACGCAAATCACAAAATTTAATTTGATGGTTTGGAAGTTAAAAATTACAAAATGCGACTAATTAAACTTGTAAGAATTAAGTAGTTATTTGTTTAATCAATAAACTGTGCCAGGATACCACTTTGTAATGAGTTTTCGAACGTTTTAAATTTTACACTTTTGAATGTAAACAAAAATTATATCAGCTGTTCGTCTAACTTGCAAGTTTCTGCAAATTTTCTGTTCGCGTACTATTTTGGATATTTCTCTCTTGTGAGCGAACAGATGACATTTCGCCGGAATTTGGCAGTTGGTTGGTTTCTGTTGGAGATTTTAAACGAACGCACCTAAAATTATGATATTTATATTGTATAGTACGAAACCAGTGTTGCCAACTCCAAAGATCCGAAAATCCATTCTCCTCTGAAAAATTACCTGTTTATCCCAAAAATTCGAAAATCCCATATATGAATGTTAAGGTTTTATTAACATTGTATCGCACACGATCTTTAAAAGTGGCACAACTCAAAATTTAGCATTTTTGAAATCATGCACTAAAATGTACACATAGTTTTTATTTACCTTTCAGCAGAAGTTGAAGCAAATTTTTGTTATAATTTGTTGAAAAAACCTAAGGTAAAGTCTTCCTTGCCCATATGATTAGCATATGCTAAGAAATAGTTTCTTGCATTTTCTGGCGAGCGCATAATTTTGAGTTGTGTCACCTTTGAAGATCGCGTGCGATATATGTATCTATAAAGAGTATATATAGCAGCCAGGTCCAGTTTTACGGTGTTCACTTTTCTTGCGTTGCACATGGCCTTATGGGTGTCCCTACGGCTATAAACACAGCCGTAATGCGACTATCCCTGATACAGTATTTTTGTATTAAAGGTGACAAAGCAAAAAATAATTATCCAAAAAGAAGGTAAAATTCATGGACTTTAAAACAATGGTTGGTTATTACAAAACTATATTTATGGAAAAGTTGTCAGCCTTCAAAGAAATGCTTATTGGACGTCACAGCAAAATATGTTTTTTTAACTTAACTTACAAATACGTTAGCTTCCCATTGTTTAATTCAGGTTCTTTTAATAGATATTCCTATCAAACAAGCAGTATTCACGTCCTTTTATGATGCGAAAATCCCAAATTATGGGCAAAATCCCACAAGTTGGCAACACTGTACGAAAAGTACAGCTATGTAAAAGCTTCTCACGCTGATTTCAAATGTACCAAAAAAAAAAGAAATATTTTTGCACCACCTTAATACGGCAAAATTTAAGTCGAAATTGTTTATACATACATACATATGTACAATTTTTTTTTTAATTGCGTTTCTTTAAAATTTGTTTTAAAAATGTATATAAAATATATGTATGCCTTACAAAAGGTACTTAAATTATCCCTAATTTGGCATCAATACTTTTATAATCGGTCATGTATTTTCCGAGATATTATATAGAAATAGAAAAGTTGAACTTTAACCTTTTTTTACTTTTTTAACCACTTTTTAAGTGGTCCCATACTTATTTAGTTCAGATCCAATAATTCGATCATGAAGCATAATTATGAGCTTTGACGTTCTGGCTTTTGTTTTCAGTTAAAATATTTTTATTAAAATTTGCTGTGCTTTTATATGGAAAGTGTGTACAACATTGTTGTTGTAATCGAGAGTTTTAAACACAACTAAAACCATCGTTCAGACACTTTTTGTAAATTCTGGGAAAACTTACTCCAAATTTATTGTGCTAAGTCAAAAAATAAACACTTAAAAATAACGACTAAGCAGTTGTCGTATTCATTGGAACTCTTGTAGTCAAGCACGATTCAAAAAGATTTCCATTTAAATTTATATTTAATTTATGGATTGGTTTATATATTTTCCGCCGTTGTTATACCAGCCAACTTTTTTTTTATTTATTCCCGTCTGCATACATAAATACGTGTGTAAGTATGTATCTATATGGTAATCATATATAATCTATATATGTACATACTTTTGTATATATTTATGTATACATATATCGACATGTACTATGTTATGCTTAATATACATATGTATGTATGTAAGGGCGATAAACACATGTTTTACGAGCTTGTCTTTTATCACCATTCAAATGTAGATAAAACTCAGCTTGGCTCAAACCCTGCAGAAAAAAATTGTCAATTGATAAAAAATAACCCACTTGTAGTTGGCTTTTTTTGCGGGATTCGCTACAAAAAGCTAACTTGAAACTTGTTGACAAGTAATGCAGGAGTAATGAAAGAGATTGTTTTCTTTAAATGTCTTGCACTTCGCAAATACTTTTTCCAATTGAGGACAAATAAAAGGAAGATCGAAATTTCATATTATCATTTTGAAGTTATGTCTGACGGAGTTCGAATATGGGAACACCTACGGCAGAATATGTGATAAAAAATAAAATAAAGTAAATAAATAAAAGAACAAAATAAAATTAAAAAAAAAAATATTTTGTTTTCCTATTGATATTTTATATCCAAAAGTAGTTAGCTACAAGTTAGTTACATCAAATGCAGAAGTAACCACCCTTGACTATTTCGCGGATATGGCCATAGAAATTTAGTTAGCTTTCGTCAAAGAAAATATACAGATAATAAGTGACTTTTAGCTCCTTCCTAACCAACATAAAGTTAGCTTATAATTAGATACATTTCCTGCAGGGTATCAACAACATATACGCACACATACGTATGTATGTACAACTAAGCAACACATCATGATGTGTGCACGTGCTGACAGCATATTTTAGAAATGTTGCCGCTAAGCTGAGCTAGACGAAGCATGGCTTAGAGCTCCAACGAACGAAGAGCGACCGATTCGAATAACAAAACAACGGGCGAGCAGTCGAAAAGCCGGCAAGGCGACTTAGAAATTGCATATGCATATGTATGTATGTAGAGATGTACGCACATAGCTGGAGCACAATTTTAATTGGACTTTGAATAGAGGTGCCCACAAACATTTTAGCAGCTGAGCAAGTGTATTTGTATTTTTATGAGATTGCGTAATCACGTGGGTGTGTGTGGTGTGTGTGTGTGTGTGTGTGTGTGTGTGTGTGNGTGTGGGTACGTAGCGAAATGCCGGCGGCCACTAAATGAGTCGTTGACTGTTGACTGCATTATCTGCGTAGGCAGAGAGAAAGTGATTGAGGACAAAATTTTGTGACTATTGAGTACTAATTAGCAAACAATTTGCAATACATATAATGAATTTTATTTAGAAGGACACTGTCAATTCAAGCGAAACTTAAGTGAGCTCGTACAAGGGCTATTGAGACAGGCAAATTGTTAGCACAAGCAAGCAATTAGGTGTAAAATGATGAGTCTAATTGAAATTGTAACACACTCTGTTTTTCTTTTAAATACCTTAAGGCAAGTTTTCACTATTTCAGAGATATCCTGTAGTGCTCATTCGATGTTAAATCGATATATCGACTTTTAGACCGTAATATTGTCGGTAGCGGCATGGATTAAGGAGAAGACAGCTGTGCCCAAATATGTCGACAAAATATGACTTAACGAAAGTCAGCCATAAAATATGGAAAATTTTACTTGGCATTCAAAAGAAGAGCACGTGGCCCATCTTATGGAATACTATTTATAATATTACAGTCAAACACATTTATTAGCGTTACAATTTAATGTATATACACAAAAAAATAAATAAATACCCTACATAGCAATAAGTAAAATATGCAAAGTCGCACTGTAATGGAATCCGCGAAATAGATTGATATTAGCTTATAATAACAAAATTAATGAACAACAACTGNCAAAATTTTGGAGTTGAAAGCAATTCTTTACATACACTGTCTCTTATACAGTAATTGGTTTTTGTGGTGATTCTAAGGGTACTTTTCAAAAACAGCTGCCGAAGTGAGCAATTGATTTTTAATTATTAAAAACGTTATGGAAGTCTTCAAATTTACATTAAAAAAATGGATATTAAAATTCTAAAAAAGTAATGTTTTTCAATTCTTTCATATTGCGTTTTTCGTTCATCTTCTGGAATTAAATTGAAAAAATTGCAGTTTTATACGTTTCTAAATAGGCTCAAGCTAAAAACCGAATTTCATCAAAATCCGATTACTTCTCATATCCGTTCACAAGGATAGTGGGTGGAGCAAAATGCCCATCTTTGCGTTATTTCACAAGTTTAATTTTTTAAGTAAAAAATTAGCATCTGCAACATTCCTGGAATGTAGCCGCACGATAGATGCAGCGATTGCTCACATGCGCCCATAAACGCAAGCGTGTAACTATTTCAAAGTGCTACACCGCTAGACACAGTCGCAATGGCCCAAAACAGACAAACGGTTGTAGTGTCAAAAAAAAATAAAATAAAAATTAAAAATTTAAAAGATGTTGAGCTGAACTTAATTGAGCTTACAGGAGTCTGAGTTGGGAAATAATACACTTTTTAGCTGAAAAATATTTGTGTTCAATAAGTCACTGACTTATCGAGCTGCCCTGATGGAATAAATATAATCGTATTGGTATGCGGATATTTATTTGAATTTGTATTCGCGTAGGTATATGGCTTTCTATTTTTATTCCCACTCGTATTCGTATTTGTAATTGGATTCTTTATCGCACCCGTACTAGTGTTTGTATGTGTACGAGTATTTATATTCGAATTAGTATTTGTGTTCGTATTCGATTTCCTATTCGTATTCGTTTTCGGTTTTCTATTCGTATTCGTTTTCGGTTTTCTATTCGTATTCGTATTCGTATTCG
>NW_016158673.1:0-13864 GCF_001687245.7 Rhagoletis zephyria
AATTCCGCATGTGAAAAATTCCCCGAAATATTTAGAATTGGGCAGATTACTTCTGTTGTAGTTTTCCCGATTGCTTCGTTTAAATTTCGTATAGACAAATTGTGCCTTTTTAAATTTATATGGAGAAAACGATTATAAATNCTGTTGTAGTTTTCCCGATTGCTTCGTTTAAATTTCGTATAGACAAATTGTGCCTTTTTAAATTTATATGGAGAAAACGATTATAAATATTTTTGTTTTAAAATATTTTTTGAAAACGTGCGTTTCACTTGTTTCATTTTCTCAGTGTGATAGGCCTTCAATTGAGCTTTAGTTTCACATTTTTTTTAATGTCTCCAGATTCTACATACGAGCCTTCGCTTTCGCTGGAGGAATCTAAAATTATGTCTAGGTTGCTTATAAGACTTTTAACAGTACTCCTTGAAGGCCCATCAATGAATGTTGCCAGCGGAGGCGGATAATTATTTTACTTCGGATGCTTTGCCGTCGGCTTCTCAACAAATGCGAACGGCATTATCAGCTAATATGATAGCAGCAAATAATGCGTCCTCATCTTCTCCTGCTGACGTGAATAATGTCACTTCTGTCGCTTTGTCTTGAGCTTCTAAACAAATGCCGACTGCGTTATCAACTGCATTGGCTACTGTTACTAATACATCTTCACCTTCCACTGCTGCTGTTATCAATACTACTCCTAATGCTTTGCCATCTGCATCTAAACAACTGCCAACTGTTTCGTCAGATATATTAAATGCCTCTACCTAGCCGCAACTCGGTGCTGATTGGATTACTGTGCCGCGATATTATTAATTACGTGGCGAATCAAGTCATCGTTGATAATCAACAAATTGCCTGCTATAAACTGGTAAAGAAGGATACAAATGAGACATCACTAAAATATATAAACTTCAAATTGGGAGTTCCTGAACAAGTATATTTTAATTTGCTGAAGCCAGAAATCTGGCCAACAAATGTTAATATTCGACAGTTCGGTTTTTTTTTGCAAAAACAAGGAGGGCAACTGCCCCCAGCATGGTTGCTTCTCCCAGGCCGTACAAGCACATCAAACTCTATTTTGAAAACGCCTCTGGACTCCGGACTAAGGCCGAAATGTCCGAATGCTAAGTGCGCACTTGGAGTATGATATTTTTGTTATCGTTGAGACTTGGCTCAATGAAAATTTTTTCGATGCCGAGTTTTTCGACCCGAATCAGGTCTTTCGGATGTAGCCGAGGTGGGGGTGTGTTGATTGCGGCCCGTACTAATCTCCAAGCTTCGTTTCTACCTCTTCAAAACGAAGGCACTATCGTCGATCAACTTTGTGTTCGTGTCAGCGGTTCCCTTGGATTGCTGTATATTTGCGCCTTATATATACCTCCACTTAGCTGTACTAGCTTATACATGTCGCATGTTGACAATGTGTTAGCTCTTTATCGTAATATTGGGGACCAACCATCTTTGTGTGCTTGATGATTTCAACTTAAGAAATGTAAGCTGGTCGTATTTCGATAATAATTTATTCTTGACTCCCTCAAATGTACAAAGTTCTGTTGAGTCATATGTTATTGATAACCTTTTAAGTATTGGCCTTACTCAAATAAACGGCCTTGGCAACAATATGAATCGCCTTCTAGACTTACTCTGAGACTCTTGTTACGTACAACATAAACTTTGAAATTTCAAAACCTTCTTCTTCGATATTCCCACCCAATTCATATCATTTACCATTGGTTATAGACATTGAATTTTTTGAATTTTTCGAAGATTCCCTAGTACACAAAACTTTTTCATTTAATTATAATCGCTGTGACTTTGCCACATTGGCTACTGCGTTGGGTGAATTACTTTGGGATAACTTGTTTCAGGATATCAAAGTTGAAGTTTTTTTTAATGTATTCAAAACCCACTAATCTGATCAATGTTCTAAATATGTGCCAATTTTTAAACCAAAAATGTATAAATTTCCTTGGTTCTCAAAAGATTTAAAACGTCTAAAAAATTTGAAAAATAAGTTTTATAAAAAATTCAAATCAACCAAAAAGCAATGTTTTTCGGAAAATATCGTTACTATAAAAAATCAGAGTTCTCAAAGTTAAATAAGAAGTGTTACAAAAATTATATCCGTGATTTCGAGCCGGATATTAAAGTAAGTCCGAAGCATTTTTGGTCCTATATCAATTCCAGGAAAACAGGTTCGAATATACCCAAGACGTTTTTTACAAAAAAGATAATGCAACTTCTGTGTCTGAGGCTGCAAATTTCTTTGCGGATTTCTTTTCGTCCAATTTCGTATCTGATAATGACCTGTCTGATGATGACCTATCAAATATTCGTAAAAAATTCACTAAGAGCACGTCTTCTACTCTTGATCTGGGTTCGCTTACTCTAACAGAAGATGATATTATTGAGGGTATCAAAAATATAAAAAGCTCGTCAGGCATAGATGCAGATGCTTCTTCAGCTATCTTATTCAAAAACTGTGTTTCCTCAGTGAAGCCATTACTACTGTTTATTGATGAACATCAATCACAGCTATTTTTAAGACTGGAAACATTTAATTATAATCGCTGTGACTTTGCCACATTGGCTACAGCGTTGGGTGAATTACTTTGGGATAACTTGTTTCAGGATATCAAAGTTGAAGGTTGTTTTAATGTATTCAAAACCCACTAGTCTGATCAATGTTCTAAATATGTGCCAATTTTTAAACCAAAAATGTATAAATTTCCTTGGTTCTCAAAAGATTTAAAACGTCTAAAAAATTTGAAAAATAAGTTTTATAAAAATTCAAATCAACCAAAAAGCAATGTTTTTCGGAAAATATCGTTACTATAAAAAATCAGAGTTCTCAAAGTTAAATAAGAAGTGTTACAAAAATTATATCCGTGATTTCGAGTCGGATATTAAAGTAAGTCCGAAGCATTTTTGGTCCTATATCAATTCCAGGAAAACAGGCTCGAATATACCCAAGACGTTTTTTACAAAAAAGATAATGCAACTTCTGTGTCTGAGGCTGCAAATTTCTTTGCGGATTTCTTTTCGTCCAATTTCGTATCTGATAATGACCTGTCTGATGATGACCTATCAAATATTCGTAAAAAATTCACTAAGAGCACGTCTTCTACTCTTGATCTGGGTTCGCTTACTCTAACAGAAGATGATATTATTGAGGGTACCAAAAATATAAAAAGCTCGTCTCGCATAGATGCAGATGCTTTTTCGGCTATCTTATTCAAAAACTGTGTTTCCTCAGTGAAGCCATTACTACTGTTTATTGATGAACATCAATCACAGCTATTTTTAAGACTAGGCCACAAATGATGTTGAAAATTATAGACCAATTCGTAAATTGTCCACAGTTGCTAAAATATTCGAAAACATCATTAAAACTAAACTTTTTTTTTGATGTCAAACATTTGATCTGCCCTAATCAGCACGGCTTTGTATCGGACAGATCTACGGTGACTAACCTTGCAGTTTTCACGGAGGATTGTTTCTCAACTTATCGTAATGGCTTTCAACTTGATGTGATATACTCAGACTTACAGTTTCTAAAATATTCGAAAACATTATTAAAACTAAACTTTTTTTTAATGTCAAACATTTGATCTGTCCTAATCAACACGGCTTTGTATCGGACAGATCTACGGTGACTAACCTTGCGGTTTTCACGGAGGATTGTTTCTCAACTTATCGTAATGGCTTTCAACTTGATGTGATATACTCAGACTTTTCAAAAGCCTTCGACAAGATGTCCCACAATATTTTATTAACTAAATTAGAATGTATGGGTATCCATTCGGGCTTCCTAAAATGGATCAGGTCCTTCCTACGCATGAGATCTAGCACGGTGGTTATCGATGGCGTTTCGTCTAAGCCATTTTTTGCTCTCTCAGGTGTCCTGGGCCCACTATTAATGACATCAGTTCCTGTTTTTCAAATGCTAGTTTTCTTCTGTTTGCAGATGACTTGAAAATATATTCTGAAATTAGATGCATAAATGACTCGGCTGAACTTCAATCGCAGTTTGGCAGGCTTTATACTTGGTGTGTTGAAAATCGGCTTTTCCTTAACATCAGGAAATGCCATAAAGTGTCATTTACTAAATCGAAAGTACCTTTAGCAACATCTTATTCCATTGCAAATGTTTGCCTTGACTCGTTAAGTGAGATTAAGGACCTTGGAGTACATTTCGACCCAAAACTCACGTTCACTTCGCACTTAAATAAAACTATTGCTGACTCATTTATTATCATTATACTATTAAAATGCTCTATACGGCGTTTGTGCGTTCAAAACTGGAATATGCTGCGATTATTTGGAAACCGAGTCATACTGTTCATATTAATCGTTTAGAAAAGGTGCAAAATGTATTTTTACGCTTTGCTTTACGTTCACTAAGGTTTGCGGAACCATTGCCATCATATCGAGCCCTAACCGCGAAAGAAACGTAACCGCCAAAAAGCAAATTTTACAGGAGAGACTTTTTTTGTTTTTTTTTTAATCCGTTTGGAAAATATCTTTGAAATTCTAAATGTAGTCTAAGCCCGGTGCAATATAAGTCATAGACTAATTTTTATCTTCATTTAACTTAATTTGTAGGCCAAATTAGTGAATTTGGCGCTTACGTTAATTTCGCTGTCACCATGGCAGGCTACTAGGCAAAAATTTGGCGCTTACGTTAATTGAAATTTTGGGGAAAACTTTGAAAAAACTTATTTTGTTTTCTTTTTTGTACACATCGACATATATAAAAACATAAATAAATATATAAAAATATATATTTAGTCAGTATTTACAGGTCACTACTAACTTCCATGTCGCTTACGTTATTTTTGCGGTAACTCAAAACAGCAGATGTCGCTTACGATAAAATTGAAAGTCGTATATCTCTGTGACTATGACGATTGACGATAAAATTTTTTAACAGTTGACCAGTTATGGCTTTAAGAACAATTCTACATCAAAAAACTAATTTCGAAAAACATGTCGCTTACGTTAATTTCGCGGTTAGGGCTCGATATGTATCCCGTTGTCGGCTGATTAGCCTACCAACTTTGCATAATAGAAGTACTTCTCAGGCTATCTCATTTTTATTGGGTATTATCTCGGAAAAGTTGAGTGCCCGGCCCTACTTGAGAGAATCCATTTTTATGTTCCTAGCCGTAACTTGCGTCGTTTTGACGCGTTTAACGTTGGGCTAAGCAGAACGGTTTCTGGTGCAAATGCGCCAATAAACAGAACCTTATCAGACTTTTTAGCGCCTGAAGCCGGTTATTGTCCGCAACCTGGTTAGACAGACTTAGATCCATTTCAACAATAGTAGAGTGGACTCTGTGCCCAAGTACACATTCGCATTCCCAAAACATTCGTATCATTTGATGCGATTACGAATGTCGAATGCGAATGCATAAAATGGCACGAATCATTCGCATAACGAATGCGAGTGCAAATATTCGCAACATCCCTGATGTAAACATAGAAACGCAAGCAGAAGAAGCTCTCACTCACATTCTGCATATACGCTTACAATTTTTGTTTAAATAAATTTGTTGCGATTTCATCTCTAAAGCAAATATTGATCTCATTTAATATATACTAGTATCGCCCAGTTGTCGAAATTCGACATCTTTTTTCATACACTTTTGAATTTTACCTATCACCAATAATAAATAGTTTATGCGAATTACTATTTTGAAGTCCCACAGCATAATTTATAGCGAATTTACAGGAAAACTTAAAATCGAATTATGAACGTTAATACCGGATTGACTAATGCTAATTCTACCAAGTATCCTCCTCAGCAGCTTTTGAAAATAGACCGAAAAAGGAACCTCGATTTTAATTTATAAAAAATATGCATATGTATTTGTATGTATAGATGAGGTGTTCATCACCAGGGAACGGATTTTTAGGACCTAAAAACCTATAAAAAAGGCAAAATAAAATAACGAAATAGGCTGGAAAAGGCAAAATAAAATAGCGAAAAAGGCAGGAAAAGGCACTAGGTATTGCAAGAAAGGCAAAAAAAGGCAAAACAAAATAGCGAAAAAGGCAGAAAAAGGCACTAGGTATTGCAAAAAAAGTAAAATAAGGCAATAAAAAAAGACAGAAAATTCGAAGAACAATCAAAAAATACATTTATTTTAGAAATGTTTATATTACAAGTAAAAATAGAAAATAGATTTGTACTTCGAATCTTTGACTATTTTATCCTTTCGAGTTTCTAACTCATAAAACTTTAATCTGCATAGTTGTAGTAACATTGAACCACAAGATGCATTTTGAAGTTTTCTGGCAGCATTTTCATTCGATTTCCGTGAAGAAAAGCCTTGAATGTACTAAATGTGCGCTCGACGTAAGTTGATACAAGTGGAGCCCAATTTAAATATGGAACGTTTGAAACGTTCATATTATCAGGAATAAGGGCGCTTTCCCCGCCATCCAACAATTTTATCCACACCCCTTATTGTCTCTAAGCCTACGTTAGCTGAGAAAACGAATTTGAATTTTTCCAACACCAATTTGGCAAGAGATCCCTGCGTGTGTATATTTTTTAATCTTAAAAAAAAAAATGTAAATGCTATAATCACTTTTTTAAAGTTAGAAAAGGCAAATATCTTAAAAAAGGCAAAAAAAGGGCAAAAAAAGGCAAATATCTTAAAAAAGGCAAAAAAAGGCAACATCAAATGTGTATATATGGAATCAGGGAAAGCTAAATCGTGGACATTCTTTATCGAATATACTTTATCTCTTTAGCAGAAAAAAAGGCAATTTCCATAAAATCCGTTCACTGACTAATATGTCAAAAAATGCAGACTGTAAATAAGTTCATAAGTACGGTATTGACAACATATTTTGCTGTGTCAAATTTCAGGACGTCAGCATAAGCGGTTCCAGAGATAAGCGATATGAGAATTTCAGTTTGTATGGGCGGTGCCACGCCCACTTTCCCAGTACCTACCATTTTTCACCGTAAGTAAGGTATTTACAATCTATGCATATGTGCTAAGTTTCAGTTCTCCAGCATAATTCGTTTTAGAGATATAGTGGTTTTCACAGTTTGGTCTATATGTCAGATGCTACGCCCCCTATATATCGGTATTATCATTTCTGGATTAGAGGAAGTTATATCCTTTAAATCCGTGTATGTTTCATTGAAATCGAGCGAACGGTGCATTCAAAAAAGGGATTGCAAAATTTCTTGTGGCGTATTTATATATAGATTTTAGATTTAAATAATCATATATCCATTTTAGATAATTTTTTTCGTGGAACAGATGCCGAAATATTTCTTCCTAAAGAAAATTTTACAGAAACTGAAATAATTTTTTTTAATTAAATGCTTTACAATTTAATGCTAAATTTTGGCAGATTTAAGAAAGAGAACCTTGATAATGAAATTTTTTCGGCTTTCGAGCCAAAGGCAGTAAACTCTGCCGATACGAATAATATTGTACCTATACTTAAAGAATTATTTCCTGAAGCCGAGATGATAAATGCAGAAGCCATCGATCAAGATTATAGAGCATTAACTGACTATGCAGGTTACCTGAGAAATTAATTGAATGAGTTGATGTTTCCAAATGTGTTTCATATCGCGCAGGGGACACTGTCTTTGTCACATTCTTCAGCTCGCGTTGGGCGCATTTTTTTTATTTAAAAATTGAATTTAAACCAAAAACAGGAATAAGTTGGCTATAAAAACGGTTGGACATTAAATCTGCAAATACTTTAGCAATAAAATATTCTGATGCTTTCTATTTTTGCAAGGCAGAGTTAATGATTGAATGACGATTTTTTTTAAACTACACAAGTACTTTCGGGTATGCAGTTTTATATTATAGTCCATTCAATTTTAGTATAATAAAGTGGAAGTATGAAATGGTGAAATGAAGGTGTTGCACTTTTCTTCTACATATATAAAACATACTCAACTTTTTTGAACATACAATTACAATGTGTATAAAGAAAATGCAAAAAAATAAAAAATGTTAAAAATCAACGCGAATTCCTAGCCACTTTAAACTTGCACTTTATTATACTACAATTGAATTGACTATAAACTGCATATCCGAAAGTTTTCTAAAAATTCTGACAATAAAGTTCTAAATTTTAATGAAATTTTTTTGTAGAAAGTTTGAAACTTTGACTTTTATGATTTTGGTTGTTGAATTGACTATTGGGTTGTTCACACTTGCCTGGTTATCAGGTTATCTGGCTAAAAATTATTATTCTGTATTGTATATTATTGTCGTAAACTGAATAAAAAATATAACCCCATAAGCAGATAACCTGATAACCAGGCAAGTGTGAACAACCCATATATTTTTATAAAAAAGCTAAAATTACATAAAAGGTTATTAAATTGTCAAACTTTGTCAATATATCGCGCTGCTGTTTTCGTGAAGTGTTTTACATATATAATGTATGTATGTACACTAGGCTGGGTCGATTTTGTATGGGTGAAAATAAAAGGAATTTGACCGTATTGTAAAAGTAATATTATGATGTCCTAGGTCTAAGCAAATTGCTATTGGCCACGGAAGATTAATTTTAACCTTATCTTTAGCCCGCAAAGTGTATGCATTTGAAAATTAAACTTTTGTTTGTAATATCTATGGAATGCGTTAATTGTTATAAACAGGACGATATATCAAATTAAGGGTTATTAAATTTAGTACCTCACGTTCATTTATAATTTTTCAATAACTCTACAGGTTTTTAAGATATTAAGATACAACTTACAATAACTATAATTTTCCCTTATGAATTTTCAATTCTTCATTACTTCAGCAACCAAGTGAAAAATACAAAAAAGTGAGACGACATTTATTTCAAACGTTCTAATGTTTTCGGATGTTTATATAATTGGTCAGTTTTCAAGATCGTGGTGAATGAAGTCAAACATATATTGTCAAAGATTAGGAATAGTTTGATAAGTTAATAGTAGTTTCAAGCATATAAGTATTTACATACATTAACATAATACAATCAAGTCCATTTATGCAGTCTTGAAAATTGGTGCGGAATGGTTTCATTAGTCACCGAAGAAGCACATTTTTCGCGGTTTCTAAATTTACCGTTCTATGAAAGTAGGGGACGTGCAATAAGTGTTAAGATATACATAAATATTTTAGTTAATTCCATTATGTGAAAAAGTGACTGTAGGTCTTTAACATATCCTGGGAAATCCTTTTGAGGACTCTCCAATTGGATGATATTGCTTTGCATTCAGCTTGAACGAAAAAAGTCACTTCCTAGCACACATTTCTGTAATCCGGTTCTTTCATTTAAAAGTTATTTATACAATTGAAGGGACATTTTTTGAGAAAAAAGCTGGAGATCCACTTAAGTTTTTCGATATATCTTTGGTAAATGTTACTCGATCGGTACGTAATAATTACCATATTCAAGGCGAGACTTACTGTTACTAATTTATGATAATAAAATGATGCAAATCGGTGGTTATAAAAAAATTATATAAGAATAAAAAAAATGTTGAGCAAAAATCTGTCAACTTCCTATATTTGCATCTTTTGTATTGTATGCATAAACACAAGTAAATTAATTAGTGTTTCTATAAGTTGTGCCTGTGCAGTGTTTCCATACTCATTTGCATAAACAAATTTTTTCCACAATGATGGAAAATAATAATAATAATAATGGCTTTTCTATTAGAGCTACCGAAATCGTTCCTAAATTTGCAAAAATTCGCAAATTATAACTAATATTAAAAAAAGATTAGAATATTTGGAACCAGCGACCTAAATGCACGCCAGCAATATTAATGCTGTTCTATACATCTTTTGACTATAGGCCAGTGCAATTATCAATAGAACAATTAAAATTTTATTGAAAAAAGATAACGTTGAGATTAACGATAAGCTAAAGGGCTGCGAGAAATGATATTTTACTTTATCTTTTGCGTTAACGGATTCATTATCTAATAATATGCACCAAACCTTTTTGCTGAACCCAGAATTTTTAACAAGAATTGTTCTAATTCGACTAGTGTGCTGTCGGTCACTTGGCGGTCGATGCGCAGGCTCTTACAATTAAAATAAAGGACTAATATTTCGCAGGCTTGTTGTTGACTTCATGATACAATATATTTTCACTATTACCAAGGGATTTGAGAAAAATTAGATTTTCGACCCGCCCTAATGTACACTTTGTTACGTTTTGTTCTGTAAAGTTATATGTTCCCAATAATTTTTATGATAATTCATTAAAACAGTGAAATACTTCCTAATATTGTTCCATTTGCTAAAATAAGGATATAAATATGGGCTCCTAGTCTGTAATAAAATACATTTTTAACCGACTTCCAAAAAAGGAGGAGGTTATCAGTTCGTCGGAATATATTTTTTTTTTTTTTTTATGTATGTTACCGCATAACTTTGGACCACGCCAACCGATTTCGATAATTTTGCATCGGAAAGGTAGTGTCTCAGAGGTGGTCCCATACTAATCTGGTTAAGATCCGATCAGCGGATCATGAGATATATATATATATATTTTTTTTTATATGAGTTGAAGTCCGTTTTTTTTTTTTTTTAAATTACTAGTTTTAATATAGAGTACGCATAAATTAAAGGGTATATAAAAAGGATATTTCTATTGAGCGTACTCTTCATAAAAGAATGAATGCACATAATGCTTGGTTTTCATTAGGTCAAAATCACTGACATCAAAAACTGCCTTCATCTGACAGCTGTTCATTTGGTGTCAAATGCGTTTTCATTACATTTAAAAAACTGACCAAATGTCGATACCGCAGTGCATGTCAAATACTATCGTCAAATTTCGGGGTCAGATGATTGACATTCCGTTTTCATTAAAGGTGCCAAATCCGTAGATGACATTTGATCAGCTGATAAGAGGAAAACTAATGAAGTGTGAAATATNACTATCGTCAAATTTCGGGGTCAGATGATTGACATTCCGTTTTCATTAAAGGTGCCAAATCCGAAGATGACATTTGATCAGCTGATAAGAGGAAAATTAATGAAGTGTGAAATACGAAATTAATAAACATATTAAAAGAAAAGGCAAATTACACATAAATAATGAATAGGAAAAAGACCATCGCAATAGCTTGTGCGGCACTTTGCTTGGTAACTACCTTAAAAGCTTGGAAAGAGAAAAGGAGGCAACTGAGGAAGGTAAAGGCGTGGTGGATCAGACCAGGTCTGAGAAATAGAGACCGCTGTGGGTTTTATACTACGCTGCGTTCCAAGCTAGAAATTCAGGACCCAAAGTGGCTGAAAAATTTCCTCAGAATGAAGGTAGAAGATTTTGACTATCTTGTGGAGCGCCTCACGCCATACATCTGCAAAAAAACAACGAGTTTTAGAAAGCCAATATCTGTCGGAGAAAGACTAGCAGTGACTTTGCGTTACTTGGCAACCGGGGATAGTTTTTCCAGCTTGATGACAGTTTTTCTATTGGGGAAAACAACCATTTGCCACATTATACACGAAACTTGCGCTGCACTTTATGCGATCTTAAAAGACGAGTTCCTAAAGGTTAGTTTTAGTAGATATAATCAATTTATGTTAATCCGAAAAATAATTTAAACAAGTGCAGAGAAGTGAATTCTCACCCCGGAAAAAATAAAGTGGGCGTGCCCCGCCCCTTTTTCCTGATTTCAAGGGTATATAACATTTCTCGTACAAATTAACATCTAGAGATTAGTGGCCCACTTAAATAAAAAATGTTACATTACATATATTTCATAAAGATTCCGAGCACTACGGAAGAATGGGTAACAGTCGCTGACCGTTTCGAGCAAAGGTGGAATTTCCCCAATTGCTGCGGAGCACTTGACGGAAAGCACATAGCCATTCAAGCGCCTGCACACTGTGGATCAGAATATTTTAATTATAAGAAGTTTAACAGTATTGTCCTGATGGCTATGGTAGATGCTGACTACAAATTTTTGTTTGTGGAAGTCGGAGCGTATGGTCGAGAATCTGATGGCGGAGTTTTCGCAAGGTAAGATCTCTTCAATATGTTGCTAAATAATCCTAACATTTCCACTTTTTATTTGAAACGATTTCTTTTCATTTCAGATGCCCACTTTCGGCAGCTCTTGCTGATAATAGCATTAATTTTCCGACTCCGAGGCCACTTCCACATGAAGCGGACCCTATGCCATTTGTAATAGTGGCTGATGACGCTTTTCCTTTGAAAACTTACTTGCTGAAACCATTCAGTTATCGCGAGCAAGTTATGTCATATAAAATATTCAATTACAGGCTATCACGAGCAAGAAATGTAGTAGAAAATGTGTTCGGCATATGTGCATCGCGTTTCCGAATTCTCAGAAGGCCAATGGACGTAAAACCGGATTATGCAAAAGCTATTGTCCTCGCGATTTGTGTCCTGCATAATTATCTCTTAACACGCAAATCAGTATACATGCGGAGATCTGACGTCGACGATGATACAAATGGCGTTGCTGTGCGAGGTAATTGGCGAACGGAGTTGGGGGAAAACGGAATGCTTCCATCAATTAGCCCCAGCAGCATTTTAGGTAGGCCAGCAGACAACGCAATAAATGTGCGTGAAAATTTTATGGAGTACTTCTTAACACCCCACGGTGAAGTTGGATGGCAATACAATAGGACGATACTGCATAACTCATTTTTGTAGTTTACCCACTTAGAATAACAAACAAATCACATGATATCTAAAAAACTGCAACAAGTTAACAGCAAAAATTAAAACATAAAAATTAATAATGCTTTTAGGCATCGTACGGACAAAATGTTGACCCCAAATGGAAAAAAGGTCTATTAATGAAATTCAATATAAAAACTGACTCACATATTAAAATACATACATTTTAAATCCAGTGTGTATTTATTATGCAATTTAATAGTAACAGCATATACATATATATGTACATACACTGTCAATCAAAAGTGAGTGCATGATGTTTTTTGTTTAATATTTGCAATGTTTTTGAAGTTAAAATTTTGTTAACTAATATGTGTGTCTTTGATATTGTAGAAGTGCCCGTCGCCGCTGACCTCATCTGGATCCCCATGTGACGCTGAAACAAATGTGGAGTCTGACGATTCACAGCCAACGCCATCAACATCACGAGCAGCGGGAGTACGACGTCGTGTTCAGAAAGATGATGATGGGTTTTCCGAGGTGGTTGAACGTGCGTTAGAGACCATGTCAGCAGCTGGGAAAAGTGATGCTTGGGATGATTTGGGTAACTTCATTGCCTCAAATGGTCGTGAATGGGCAGCAGAAAGCCCGCAACTGGCAAAGGAGTTCAAGGCCGACATGTATGAAATGGTGTTCAATTATCAGGAGAAATTCGCACGGTAAGAGCAGTAGCAGAATTGTATTGATAAAATCTTAATTCGGATATTTCTTATTTAATTTTTTAGGCCAATAATGCCGCATTTTTTGTAATTTTTATGCTTTCCGCTACGTTGAGAGGAAAAACCTTTTGAGCTAAGTCTCATTCAATCTCATTGTTTTTATTATATTTATCAACATATGTTAGTCATAAGCAAGCCAAATGAAATGTGCCTTATTTTTTGTTATACTTATTTATTTTTTCTGTTTTTTTTTACAGTATGCGGCCAAAAAATTACCAACGGGACTCAGATATTTGTATTTTCAAGTTTCTCCGATTCTTTTAATATTGCTTAATGTTTTAAGGCTTTAGTGAACTCAATAACATAAAGCATATAAATCAAAGATTCAAACTTTGTGCACATTTTGTACTTTTTAAGTCTTTGCGTTGCAGTGGCACATTCAAATGTATACGGTATGGGGTCAAAAAATTACCAACGGGACTCAGATATTTGTATTTCATTTCTCATTCTTTTAATAT
>NW_016158673.1:13889-17114 GCF_001687245.7 Rhagoletis zephyria
ACCGTATACATTTGAATGTGCCACTGCAACGCAAAGACTTAAAAAGTACAAAATGTAAACTTACATAAAGTATGTAACTATTTTTTATTATAATAAAATGTACTGTATTCTTTAAGACAACAAGTACAATACGTGACTAATCAATTACGACCAAACAAAAAATATTGTTGTACATATGTAACAAATTTTTTTAAACATTAAGGTTAAAAACTTTGTTTAGAATTTGAATGAAAATTTTAAAAATCTTTGCGAATTTCGTATAACGTTTGAAATTTCGATCAATATGGAATTGGTTAGGACTAATATTTTACAAGAAATTAACAAAAAAGTTTTGAGTTGCTCAATTTTGTTACATACATACAATATTTTGTGATTGGTCGTAATTAATTGGTCACGTATTGTACATATACATATGTTCGCATAGTTATACAAATGTATTTTAAGTGCGTATGTACACTGTCAATCAAAAGTGAGTGCATGGTGTTTTTTGTTTAATATTTGCAATGTTTTTGAAGTTAAAATTTTTTTTGTTATTTTTTATAAAAACATGGTTCATGCTTTAATCAAAACCACGTTAGTCAAACTTTCAAACTTAATACAGAACTTAGAAAAATTCAACAAATTTTCATCTAAATGTTTAACTTTTTAATCTGAATTTTTAAATAATTTTGGGTACGAGATAGATCGGCTATGTAATTCTAGTGCGGTTTTATGCTTATAACAAGAGCAATTTATAAAATATAGCGTTAATTTTGTTGCGCATTTTACCTTTATGGTAAAAAGTGCAAAAACCCGTCAGCAATAAAAAATCATCAAAAATCAACGCGATCTTTCAGCCGCTTAAAACTTGCACTTATTTCACTAAAATTACATAGCCGATCTATCTGCGTGCCCAAAATTATATTAAAAATTCAGATTAAAAAGTTAAACATTTAGACGAAAGTTTGTTGAATTTTTCTAAGTTCTGTATTAAGTTTGAAAGTTTGACTAACGTGGTTTTGATTAAAGCATGAACCATGTTTTTATAAAAAATAAAAAAATTAACTAATAAATCATAAAATTGTTTGCATACTTATGCATATACTCACATTTCCTAAATTTGATGTTGTGCTGGCCTCAATTTTCAATGTCGGCTCAAGAAATTTGAGGGAATTGTAAAGCGGGCTCATTGCAGTCCCTCTTCCTGCTCCTTGCCCACTTTTGGTATGTCCTTTTCTATTGAAGGCCGCCTAATATTAATGTTGCTTTAGCAATCATTTTTATGAATATCGCAAAGGTACTTACGCGGAAAGAGCAGCGAAGGCTGTTCCACTTGGCTGAAACTTCCGATCGCGGCATCTTCAAAATATCCGCCACATCTTGCCATTGAGCCTCTCGCAAATTCCTGTCCCTGTATTCAGTGGAAAGAAAATTCCACGTGCCTTCTCTAGCTTCTACTTCTTGCACCAGCCTCTCCATTTGCTCATTTGTCCACTTTTCCTTTTCGCACCCGCTTCTTCGTTCCACTGGTGCTACCGCTTGGGCTAACGAACAATCATATTTTGACACTGAAAAGCACATTGTAAAACATTAATATGTTAACTTTTAGAAAAATATTGAAAATTTTACCTTTGCTGCAAATTGATGCAGAAGAAAAACAGCTGTGCACGCGTCAAACGAAAACAAATTGCCAACATGCTGGCAAATTAATTTTAGGTGTCAAATGTTGCCACATTGGCGGTCAAATTAAATTAAGGCCGTTTTCACTTGGCTGTCATTTTATATGACCGTGCGTGGTCATATATGACAACGAACGCATTTGATGCCATATGACAACCCGTTTTATTTCAACTGACAACATTTGACGTCAAATATGACATAGTGAAAACCAAGCATAAGAAGAGGTTTACGTGAACTTCTGTGTTTCTAATATGCAATAAGTTTGTATATCTGTGTTCGTATGGTAAAGTAGCTTATGTCGAAATACTGGCTTTAGTATAATGCGGCATTCCATTTATTCTTTAAACGACAAGGAATTTTTTGATGAGACTTAATAAGAATATTGACTTGCTAGTATCGGAACTATTTCTTGCACGTTTATTGCCAAACATTGTTCAACGGCTCAGCGTCAGTGAATCATTCGTAATCGTAAGCTACTTTTCCATACGAACACAGATATATATATTTTATAAAGGAAATGGTACCTATCGACGATTTTTAATTTATTGGCACATTGACCTGCATAGGCACAGTTTTTTCGGAAAAATTAGGCACAATTTTAAATTTTGATTTTCCATCACTGGTATGTCAGCGATTGGCTCACGCACACAACTACATTTTGCGACAAGTAATTTTTAGCAAAAAAAACGACTTCAACTCTCATATAAAAAAAAAAAATATATATATATCTCATGATCCACTGATCGGACCTTAACCAGATTAGTATGGGACCACTTCTGAGACACTACCTTTCCGATGCAAAAAGAATTATCGAAAGTGGTTGACGGGGTCCAAAGTTATGCGGTAACATACATAAAAAAAAAAAAAAAAGATTCCGACGAACTGATAACCTCCTTTTTTGGAAGTCGGTTAAAAACAGCGACAGCAAGGCATATTAAATAAGGTAGAGGTGATTTTGACATTTTTCTCTTTTGAACACCGACACAGAACACAAACGGCAATAACGCAAAATTTGCTTTATTTCACTTTTAAATAGGAAATAATACCAAAATCTGAGTTTTGCTTTATTTCCAACAAAGGTTTGCCTTATTTCCCATTGCGTATTTATACTATTCATGGTTCCGTGCGCAGAAGTGGAAAACTCTTGACTGCCATTCACCTGGGAGTGGCCAGAAGCGATTCTTGTGCGTACGGTTCAAATCGCAGCTCACAACGTCCGGATATTTATATCCACGTATCCTCTGGGTAGCAACCAAACACCCGTTTGGGAGCGAGCTAAAGTGAGAAGGCGTAAAACTTCGCGTGCGCTGGGTTTGGGTCCCGCCACGTTAAAACCCCGCCCAATGAAAAGCTTCACGCTTACTTTACCTTGCCCCGTCCATCGCATTTCTTGGATGGCGGTGATGTCAGCCTTTGTCTTCCCGAGGACATCAACCAGCCGGGCAGAGGCACCTTCCCCATTAAGGGTCCGGATATTCCAGGTGCATACCCTTAAATCATAGTCCTTTATACGTTTGCCGTGGTCGTCATCAGAAAAAGGGGGTCTCATCCGAGGCTGTTTGCTTC
>NW_016158673.1:18494-26146 GCF_001687245.7 Rhagoletis zephyria
TCTGCGTTGGAAAGACCAGGTGGAGAAGGACTTGGCTTCACTTGGCATTTTCAATTGGCGTCAGTTAGCACAGAAGAGAAATGACTGGCGTGCTGTTTTGGACTCGGCCAAAATCGCTTAGGCGGTTACAGCGCCAAATAAGAAGAAGAAGAAGAATTTATACTATTTGTTACAAAAACAGTTTACTGGCAGTGGGAAAAAGAACATTGTTTATTCCAAAAAAAAAAAATATTAAAACAAAAAATGTGATAAAATTCATATGAAGAAAGTAATATTCACAAAATATTTCTACTTATGAAAAGTCTAACAAAATATAGGAAATAAGTCGTCTTTAATAACTGCTCAAAAAATTGGACATAGCGCCTTTGTATGAATAATAAACCGTATGCTTTTTAGTATATTGAAAACATTGCTGGAAAACCTTAAAATGTTTACATGGAACCATAGCGCAATAAACAGGTGAAGTAATAAAACAGCTTTCTCGCTTTATTTCCTGTCATTCGGCTGCCTTATAGTCAATTTTTAAAGGCAATTTTTCAAATAAGCCAGTGTCAAAATCTTTTTCTCGCTCTAATTACATCACCTGGTATAATTCCGCCATGGCATAGAACAAACAAAATTTGCCGTTCCTGTTCGCAGCATATAACACAGAGAATATTGTTTTGAGTTTTATCTTCAGTTAAAACTTCTGCATTATCATCACTGGTTTCACCAAATCCGAAATGTGGATTTCGTTTATGAAGACGAAGCGAACATGTGGTACGAAGTAGTGATGTAAAAGTGTGTAAAATTTTACCTACTCTCAGACTTCTAAATTTGAACGTATACTCGATACAAGCAGGTGGGATGAATAAACAGGTGAATAATAAAACAGCTTTCTCGCTTTATTTTCTGACATTTGGCTGCCTTATATTACGTTCAAATTTGGCCTCATTTAACTTGTGAAATGAAAAAAAGCTTTTTGCAAAACACAATCGTTCACATTGAACATTTGGAGTTAATTTTGACGGATTTTTGATTTCAAATAAAAATTTAAAAAAATATTCAAAGTCAATTCGTTGTGTTTCAATTTGTTTTGTGCGAATGTCTGCTTTATGATATTATTGCATACGGATTACTTAGAGACTTTAAAATGTTTAGTTCGTATGCACCATTTATCTCTGCGTACGATAAGACCTGATGGAAATAACTAATTACCGCTTTGGCCTCTTTTTTGGTGGGCAGACATGCATACAATTTTGATAGTCTTTAATTTTTAATATTTTTGAGAATATAAATTTTTTGAACGCGGGCGTGTTAAGTGAAAGCTTTTGGGTCTTTCTGATTAGCCGGAGCAGACAGCTTTCTGATACAACTCTGCGCTGAACTGGTTTTCAAACGAGTTAAATGACTTAACTGGTTCAAGCCCATTTAACATGTTTATCTCGTCAATTTGAACGTGGTGTTATAGTCACATTTTATAGGCATGTTTTCAAATAAGGCAGTGTCAAAATATTTCTTCTCACTCTAATATTACTTCACCTGGTATAATTCCACCATGGGTAGGGTGCATGCAATAACACCTTACGCAATTATTTCCATTACTTGGACATTAAAAAGCAGTTTCAGAAGTGAACTAGTGTCATTTTATTATTATTATTTTTTGTAAACGGTTATAATGCCCCCAGTGCATAATTGCGAAAGGAGGTGAGGGGGCGGGGGACGCGAGCGCGACGTCGAACGCGGCGCGGGGTGGCGCGCGAACTCGGTCCGCCGCGGTGCTGGGCACTTTCAAAATTGTATACTTACAAATCCGTCCATTTAACTTGCTCATGTACTACTTTTTGTCAAATTTAACTGGGTGACTACCTATATATGTGCTTTATTTTGCTTTATTACTCAATTGTTAAGTTTATAAGTTGGTGTTATTGCTCAACGAGAAATGTAATAAAGCAAATTTGTGTTATTTCACATTCAATTGGGTGTTGTTGTTAACATTTACAAATCAACTTTTATTAACCCATATGCAATGTGGGTTTCCTTTGTTTGGTAATGTGTTAAGTCATATTTATTGTATGTAGTTTTTTATAAGGTAACAAGTAATTTTTAAGCAAAAAACAAATTCTCATATAAAAATTTATGAGTACCGTTAATTTCTTCATGATCCAATGATCGGATCTAAACCAAATCAGTATGGGACCACCTCTGAGGTACCACCTTTCCTTTAAACATAGAAATCGGTTAGCGTGGTCTAAAGTTATGCAGTTAAATACATAAAACAATACTTCGACGAGTTGATAACCTCCTCCTTTTTTTGAAGTCGGATAAAAAAAAATATAATGGTTGCGTTTTTTTCTACATTCCAGATAATCCCATTTCACAGCCAGAATAAACAGAATGCGTTTGAAACATATGTTAACATATCATCAGGAACGTTCTCAAGAATAAGTAAACAACAAAGTTTATTCCAAACGTTCAGAATTAATAAAGAAATACAGCCAATAAAAAGTATTTGACGTTTTTTTGGCTGAAATGATGATTTTTGGGGCAAATTGACGATGTTTCAGTGAACGATTTCGGCAACGCTGGCTCTATCACACATACAATCTCACTATTCTGCCGACTTCGTTTTCCCCTTCCGATAACTTTTTTCCTCCGCGCTTGCCTAGCCCCGCTGTGCAAAGCTTTGCCCGCGCAGTCGCCCGCGACACATATGTGCTTTTTTGGGCATCCCTATCCTAAAAGGTTGCTAGAGCAACAAAAAGAAATTTTCGGGGGAATTTGGTTTTTGATATTGTCTTTTTAACTACATATATATAGAATTTGTATCGTATGAATTATAACAAAAACGCAGAGGTTTGTGAAACTATTAGCGAATGCTATACCATTATTTATTTATTTATTAATAATATGTATGTATATAAAAGATGCCATCATCTTTTTATTTGTTACAGTAAAGTTCTTTAAGATTGCTTGTTTAGGATTGATTCAACATGAAACTCTTAACTAATCAAATTGCATGAAAAAATAGTAAATTACAAGGAATTTAGTAACAATACAAAGGTTAATTCATACAACGGCTGTGAGTGGTGGATAGCATTAATTTAATTGAGTAGAATTGCAGGTCTTTTATAATCCTATCACTATCGCATACTCAAATCTGTAAATATATGTATAATTATATGTATATAAGAATATGACTCGCTACCTACAACTTGAATATGTATTACATTTTGTTATATTGTAGATGAATCGTATAGGTAACCGCGGTATTCATAAACTCTTTTATACATTTATGGACTTTTTGCTTTTATGCCTTTGACTTGATTATAATTTTATTTATCATTTTAGTTCTAAACGAATCTTGTTGTTAACATACCTCGTATCAAAGCGGATATGTGTTTGCAAACAACTAGATACAGAATCTCTGTAAATAATTAAAGGTAAAGAATAATATCGCAAATATTCGACGCCGCGCCGCGATATGCGTTAAATAAATCGGAATTTATGTGAGAAATTTAATTATATTGGTTATAACCATGATTCAGATTCAAATTAATTATCATGTGCTAAATTTTCTATTTACTTATTTCCGTTATGCTGAGGTCGTCATATGACACTGTTTTAACTAATATAAACACTAAAGCAACATCAAACTATAGACTCAGCGGTTTTCCGCGATCAGCGTCGCCAGGATCGATCCTCAGACTCCTCATCTTCCTCTTCGTCCTCAAGACGGAGTTCAGGTAATGTTTCCCCAGTAATTTCCGAATCATTAATATGTTTATCACTAGTGTTGGGTGATGTGACCAATTTGATAGGTTCCAAAGTATTCGACTTTGCATCTTGATTAGCTGATTTATCAGTAATAAAAGCTCCCGGATTAGCCGCCGTTGAAGATACGACCGGTGCCCAGGATATCTGTTTAATAGAAAAAAGTAGTTTAAATTATCTTATTCGGTGTTTAGTTATAGGAAAATATTGTATTGAACTAACAAAAGTATATCATTCGCATATTTACATAACCGAAGCTCAAAGGGGTTTAACTAAACATAAATTAAATAAAACTCGACGCAAATCGAATTGAACTGCCCTTAACACAGTAAAAAATGTTCGAATGTTCGTTCTAAATTTAGTCGGAGTCTAGTGGATAATACAAAGGTAAAATTATGATTTTCAAAACACATGACTGTCCATATCCTGACGCTAGGCGCACACTACATCCGATAGGCTGCCCGATTTCGGTCGAACAATTTAACTCCCAAAAACTAATGCGCACACTTAACTAGAATATTAGCCGAAGGCATTTGTACGCACAAATCAGGTTTGCATTTCAGTTTTGAAAGCAGTGAAAACTTTTAATACATTTTAATAGATAAACTCTAAGGCCCCTATTATGAGTTACATTCGATCTTCGACTGTGGTCGAAAGTGCTGGTCGAACGAATTTTCATTTGGTATTATGGCGCTCATTCGATGAAGAATAGCGCTATTGTGAACTTCGCTCGTTTATGTTGTTCACAATAGTATATTTTTCACCGCTGAGAAGCTTTGTTTACAAATCGAGCAAACTAAATAGTGTGCTTATACATATTTATGTAAATTTGTGCAAATTAAAATGAAATAAAAAAGAAAGCAAGTTTATAAAAACGTGGTAAAAATTAGTACAACGAAGTTCTGGGCTTCAACGATTCGTCAGAGGATGAGAGTTTAGTGAACTGACCAGGAGTAGTAAATGTTTAAGAGAGTTTAAGTGTAGTCTTTAAAATATATTTTGACATAAAATATATTTAAGAAATTTGTCTACAGATTTACTAAAAACTTCCGACTGTCTAAAGAGGATAACCAGCGAAGATCGAAAATCGAATGCAACTCATAATAAGGGCCTAAAAATGTAATTTTAGAGAGCATTTTTTTTTTGCACGCAATTAGTTAATTTTTATCGTAGTCCATTTTAGTACTTTTAAGATGACATCGGCGATAAATACAAACATGCTTGAATTATTCGTCACCAGCGTCCGGACTTTGCTCCGATCGGAGTAGATTTACTCCGATTTCATTTTTAAATTTTAAATCTACTCCCTACTCCGCTTGACTTAAAATATGCTCCGATTTTTTTACTTTTTTACATTCAGAAAATATTACAAAATAATATGGTAACTTCTTTAATTTTTGCTCAATAGCTTCTGTGGCAACCACCAAGGTTTTGTAGAACAGGGTATAACAGAAGTTGTATCTTTTACTCTTTAACATTCCTTGCGGCATCACTTTTTATTTCCCAAAGCAGGAGATTGATTGGTTTACATACAGGGATATGAGAAGAAATGAAGCAATTATAAGATTGTAATTTTTAAATCCTTTTTGTTGTATCTTCAAAATTCCAAGGCGAATTTAATAAGGTGGTATTAGCGGCGAATCTGAATTTTTCGCCATTACATCAAAATGATGTGTTTGTTGTAATTCATACCATATGAATATCTGCGTATAATTTGTGAGTGTAATTTTTTACTTATATGCTAACACAACCTTATTAAATTCGCTTTGCAAAATTCGCGGAAATTCATTTCGCCAAAAATAATTCAACGCTATGCTGTTTGCGCGGTTTTTGGTCGATCTTGGTTACAAGGTAAGAAATACAATAAAAATCACATTTTTAATTACTATTGCACATACATATGTATATTTTCAGATTGACGACAATATTAAAACGCCAGACAGTGCAATAAAATACCCAAAAAAAAACAAAGCTATTTGGAAGAAAAAAAGGCCATGGTTGAAAAATGAAAAACGTATCGCATACTGCAAATTATGCAAAAAAAAAGAACTTAGCAATAACGTAAATCATTTGGATCGAAAGGAGGAGGGTAGTAAAAATCATGCGTGTTTATCAGATCTCGTGGAGAAGAAAATAAGAATGCAGGCCAAAAAGGACGCAAATCTACAAAGGGAAGTGACTACGGTAATGTACTACGTATCAAATGTTTTACCTTTTACTACAATGGACACAATACCTAATTTATTTGCTGTATCTGGTGGCGAGAAAATTAGTTGCTGTGCGAAAAAAGCAGCAGCGTTGGTCAGTCTTATTTCTACTTTTACTAAGAACCAGATATAAAAAACCTTAGAAATAAGCAGTTTCCTCTTATAATAGACGAAAGCACAGACATTTCGTCTAATAAATGTCTTGTCTTAGTTGCGCGATATTTAGAAGAAACAAATATTAAATACGTGTTTTTTGGGATGATTAAACTAGAAGACTCAACGGCGGACTCAATGTCAGGTACAATAAAAAAGTATTTCTCAAACCTTCAAATTCCCGGCCAAAGCTTGATCGGCTTAGGCACCGATAATGCCGCTGTAATGAAAAGTAATTTTCGAGGCGTGCAGGTACAGCTGAAGTCATTAAACCCTAACCTTTTCTATTTGGGCTGTACCTGCCATTCCATTAACCTTTGCGCTAAGGCTACTTCAAAATGTATTCCTTTTGAAACGGAAGTGTTGGTAAAGTCAGTTTTTAATTTTTTCGCTCATAGTGCGAAAAGGCAAGCTGAATTTAAAACGTTCAAAGAATATTTAAACGTACCGGAATCATCTTCATCTTCATCATCTTCATCATCATCTTCATCTTCATCTTCATATTCACCTTCGTCTTCATCTTTTTCTTTATCCTGATTTATATCTTCATTCTTTTCTTCATTTACGTATTCACCCTTTCCTTCCTCGTTGTCTTTATATTTAGGTTTCTTTACTTTTATTCTAATCTTTGCCTTTATCCCTTTCTTCTTCTACATATTCAACTTTACCTTCTTCCTTGCATGAATCTTAATCTTCATAAATCTGATTCCTAAACTGCTGCTTAGCAGATTTTTTTAATTAAGTATCAATATTAAATCACACATTGAGGAGGCATTTCCGCCCCAACCTTGTACATGTACGGTATTAGTATTGGTGTCACTTCGAATTGATTTTTTCGCGTTATGTTAAACCAATTTGAAATTTGAAAAATTGCCTGCACATCAGCATCAAAATACCTTTCTAATTGTTTATACCTTAGAGGTATAGTTTAGCCGCAAAAGGGGTGTAAAGGAAACATGATTGCCTATTTATATATAAGATAAGATACCAAAAACCATAAAACATACGGAAACATCATTGTATTGCAATATATTCGGGGTCTTCATCAAAAGTGATAAACTGATTTAATTATCATTTTATCTCGTTTATCGGAAGTTTATCAATTTATATGAGCGCCGCTATTATTTTATATTTCAGGGTGTGGAGGAATTGGGTGTGGGAGTTACTTTGTTGTGAATTCAGGTGTGGTGGGCTTAAGAGGTGTGGTGAGTTTAGGTGTGGTGAATTTAGTTTCGGTGAGCTGAGGTGTGGTGAATTATGGTGTGGTGATTTTAGGTGTAGTGGATTTAGGTGTAGGGAGTTAAGGTGTGGTGAGTAAAGGTGTGGTGAGAAAGTTGAGGTGTGATGAATTAAGGTGTGGTGAACTAAGGTGTGGTGCATTTAGAAGTGGGGAGTTAAGTAGTGGTAGATTGTGGTGAATTAATGTGTGGTGAGCTCAGGAGGAGTAAGTTTTTAAGCGGAGGTGAGATGAGTTATCTTCATCTTCATCTTCATCTTCATCTTCATCTTCATCTTCATCTTTATCTTTATCTTTATCTT
>NW_016158673.1:26803-34284 GCF_001687245.7 Rhagoletis zephyria
CTTTATCTTTATCTTTATCTTTATCTTTATCTTTATCTTTATCTTTATCTTTATCTTTATCTTTATCTTTATCTTTATCTTTATCTTCATCTTCATCGTCATCTTCATCTTCATCGTCATCTTCATCTTCATATTCACCTTCGTCTTCATCTTTTCCTTTATCCTGATTTATATCTTCATTCTTTTCTTCATTTATGTATTCACCCCCACTATTGTTATTAGGTTAGGTAGTTAAGTTTTCCTTCCTCTTTGTCTTTATATTTAGGTTTCTTTACTTTTATTCTAATCTGCCCTTTCTTCTTCTACATATTCAACTTTACCTTCTTCGTTGCATGAATCTTAATCTTCATAAATCTGATTCCTAAACTGCTGCTTAGCAGATTTTTTTAATTAAGTATCAATATTAAATCATACATTGAGGAGGCATTTCCGCCCCAACCTTGTACATGTACGGTATTAGTATTGGTGTCACTTCGAATTGATTTTTTCGCTTTATGTTAAACCAATTTGAAATTCGAACAAGTAAGAAAGTCTAAGTTCGGGCGGAGCCGAACATTAAATACCCGGCGCAAGTATTAAATATATGTTTTTTCACCCTTCCGAAACCTTCCGCTAGATGGTAAGCCGAGGTGTATCAATTTTGAGTAAATTAGCGTCCTTCAATTTCGAAATATTGAAGTTTCAAGCATTTCTTAAATTTACCGTTATATGAGAATCGGCCGTTATTTTAGTCCGATTTCAATAATTTTCAACGTTTTGCTTACACGTGGCAAGTACAATAACCATACCGAGTTTGGTACAAATTGGTAGAACGGTTACCGATATACTTATATGTGATCATAAGTGGGCGGTGCCACGCCCATTTTCCAAAATTTTACCATAAACGTATTTCTTGGTAAAGAATTGTTGCAAGCATCAATTTTGAATAAATTAGCTTCAATATTTAATGATTTATCGAAGATTTTGTATTTCTCTAAATTACCGTTATATGGGATGTGGGCGTGGTTATTGTCCGATTTTAAAAAGTTTCGGCGGTTTTTTATGCTGTACCAAGGCCAACAACTGTGCCAAGTTTGGAAGAAATTGGTGCAGCGGTTACCAAGATATACACATGTAACCATAAGTGGGCGTGGCTACGCCCATTTTCCAAAAATTTATAATATTCTTATTTTTCGTCTAAAAATTATTGTAAATATCAATTTTGAGTGAATAATCTTCAGTAGTTACTAAAATATCGCAGTTTTCGTATTTCTGGAAATTACCGTTATATGGGAAGTGGGCGTGGTTAAAGTCCGATTTCGCCCACCTACCTTGGCTTAAGGGAAACCTACATACCAAATTTCGTTGAGATATCTCAATTTTTGCTCGAGTTATCGTGTACAGGGACAGACGGACGGACAGACAGACATGGCTTAATCGATTTCTTTTTTCATCCTGATCATTTGTATACATTTGTCTATATCTATCTCGATTCGTTTTGGCTGTTACAAACAACCGTTATGTAAACAAAATTAATATACCCTTGTGCACAAGTGCGCTCGGGTATAAAAATTGCCTGCACATCAGCATCAAAATACCTTTCTAATTGTTTATATCTTAGAGGTATAGTTTAGCCGCAAAAGGGGTGTAAAGGAAACATGATTGCCTATTTATATATAAGATAAGATACCAAAAACCAAAAAACATACGGAAACCTCATTGTATTGCAATATATTCGGGGTCTTCCTCAAAAGTGATAAACTGATTTAATTATCATTTTATCTCGTTTGTCGGAAGTTTATCAATTTATATGAGCGCCGCTATTATTTTATATTTCAGGGTGTGGAGGAATTGGTTGTGGGAGTTACTTTGTTGTGAATTCAGGTGTGGTGGGCTTAAGAGGTGTGGTGAGTTTAGGTGTGGTGAATTTAGTTTCGGTGAGCTGAGATGTGGTGAATTATGGTGTGGTGAATTTAGGTGTAGGGAGTTAAGGTGTGGTGAGAAAGTTGAGGTATGATGAATTAAGGTGTGGTGGATTTAGGTGTGGGGGTTAAGGTGTGGTGAGTTGAGGTGTGGTGAACTAAGGTGTGGTGCATTTAGAAGTGGGGAGTGAAGTAGTGGTAGACTGTGGTGAACTAATGTGTGGTGAGCTCAGGTGGAGTTAGTTTTTAAGCGGAGGTGAGGTGAGTTATCTTCATCTTCATCTTCATCTTCATCTTCATCTTCGTCTTCATCTTCATCATCTTCATCTTCATCTTCATCTTCTTCCTCATCTTCATCTTCATCTTCTTCCTCATCTTGGCCTTCATCTTCTTCTTCATCTTTATCTTTTCCTTTATCCTGATCTTAATATGTTAATATGTTAATTTCTGTATTTATCCCTTTCTTCTTCTCCATACTCAACTTCACCTTCTTCATTTTTTGTCTCTAGTCTATTTATGTACATACATACATCTTATTCCTAAACTGCTGCTTAGCACGTTTCTGTAATTCAGTATCAATATTAAAGCATACATTTAGGAGGCATTTCCGCCCCAACCATGTACATGTACGGCATTAGTATTGGTGTCACTTTTGAATTGATTTTTTCGCTTTATGTTAAACCAATTTGAAATTTGATAAATTGCCTGCACATCAGCATCAAAATACCTTTCTAATGATATATAATTGTTTATACCTTAGAGGTAGCCGCAAAAGGAGTGTAAAGGAAACATGATTGCCTATTTATATAATTGATATAACTCGACTCCAGCGGCATCCGGCGGCTCTTTTTTGTAATAGTACTGCCCTTAACAATACATATCTCCAAATTGGATCATAAATACCATTTTTAGTAACTCCGGCTCCCGAGCCACTTGGCGGGCAAGGTTTTTTTTGCAAAAATATTTCTCTTTACGATACCAATACATATTTCGAATATAAGCCATATCGGATCCATAAGTAAGATTAATTAACAACACGACCCTAGCGCCACCTGGCGGGTCAAACTGTGAATCTAACAACCCAGAGACCACCTCAAAGACACAAAACAATTTCGTTAAAATCGATTCACTCACAAACACACGTACAGAATAATTATATACACATAC
Source organism: Rhagoletis zephyria (assembly GCF_001687245.7). NCBI lineage: Eukaryota > Metazoa > Arthropoda > Insecta > Diptera > Tephritidae > Rhagoletis > Rhagoletis zephyria. The sequence goes on from NW_016158673.1 coordinate 29,872, forward strand.
AAAGGTACGTAATAGTTTCAGTATGGCTGACTTCCAAAACGTCTATTGGTTTGCATACGTACAAAGTATAATGTCCCATAACGCCGAACTACAAAATGTTGACAATGTCTATTTTTCCAAAACGCATTCGAAAACTTATCGAAACGCATCGCTAGAGCAATCAGCGCATCAGAAACAAAGTTGAAGCTTCGTTTGTGTTTGGTTACCATTGGTGTTTTAAAAATTGAAAATTCAGAAAAGTTGTTCATTGCTAAATTGAATATTTAAAATATGCAATATATAAGGTTGCAATGTGTCGCAACTCTGCATTTACAAACAGTTTGAATACCGTAGTATAACAGTTTCCAAATATTGTATTGATACATTTTGGAAGTCAGCCTATGTTTGAAAGGCGCCACGCCTCTTTTTCAAATAGCCTCAATTTTCTCTAAGCGTACGCGAATGATTTCATATCTCCATACCACGTCCCAGTACTCTACAATGAAAAATTCGGTTTGTATGGGAGGTGCCATACCCCTTTTTCCAAAAACGTCAATTTTTTCCATGAGTATGCGATTGATTTCATATATCTCCATACGAAGTTTCAGCATTCTATCATGAACACTTCCAGAGATATGTGTGAAACAATAGTCGGTTTGTATAGGAGGTGCCACGCCCCTTTTCCCAATAGCCCCAATTTTTCCTCATAACTATGCGATTGATTTTATATATCTCCATACCATGTTCCAGTAATCTGCAATGAACGCTTCCAGAGATATGCAGTACCAAAGATTCGATTTGTATGGGAGGTGCCACGCCCCCTTAACTTAGCGGTATGAAATATACTTTACATCCGATTCTCATACCTACCAAAGATATCTACACAAAAAATTTCATAAGGATCGGTAGAGCCGTTTCGGAGGAGTTCGTCCACCAACAGCGTGTTACGAGATTTTTATATATTAGATATTAAATAAACAAAAGGAAAACTGTAAATACTAAGGATTAAAAGGGTGCGCTATTCAAATGACGAGGAGTGTAATATCCGTTAGAGCTGAACCCAGACCAGTGTTGCCGTGTTAGCCCTTTGGTGGCTAGATTTAGCTACCACATACTTTTTTTGGCCATATAAATTTAAAATTGCCCCTAGCCCTTTTTAGCCCTTTGGAGAATTGATTCATACTTGGCATGAAAAAGTTGTATATGGGCATNAAAAAGTATGCTAAAGGACATAATATCGGAGGAATGGACAAAAATTACAGGAGAAGATACAAAAAAACTCGTCGAGTCGATGCCAAAACGTCTTAGAGAGGTGCTAATGAGAAACGGTTACCCTACTAGTTACTAGGATATCAGCGGGCATCAACATCGTTGTAAAATACAGTTTGTACGCAGACTTTTGCGGATGTCTTTTTATATATGGTTTAAAAAAAATGAATTAAAGTTATAATTTGTACTTTAAAATATCTATAAAGATAATAGTAGTTAAGATAAATACACTTTTAAGGAAATAAACAAAGTTCATTTCGATACGTGTTGTATTAGATGAGAAATGTGTGATTTAAGTTGTTCATTCCAATTTTTTTGCACTGTACGCAGATATATGCGGGCAAGTGTACATATATGTATTGTATGTTCCTTACGTTTTTATATATGCTTAATTTGTTAAATGGCTGTGATGCTGGTGCGACTTCGAAAATTATTTGAAAATTTTATGATTGTACCAGCATGCTGGTGTCGTGAGTGGTGAAATTAGCTAATTTTTCTAAGAAAAAAGTATTTTGGTGGAAATTTCTTGCACTATATGAGACAAAGCCGTGTTTGTGGAAGATTAAGTTCACGATGTTGCAGTTGTGAATTAAAAAAAAAGAACAATGTTTAAAAAAATGGTAGAAAAATTGTGAAATTTCGGCTCTAATCATTTCGATCTTTCCTGGACCTCATTTGTAAAGAAATAAATATTGTACCAGCATGCTATGAAGGAGCCAGCAAGCTGGTGTCGTATATTTCCCCTTTTATACAAAAAAGTTTTTGGTTGGATAAAATATTAGCTTTTTTCCAAAGTTCATTGTTTTCCTATACCATTACTTATTGAAAATGTTTGCGTGTATACTTATATATGTATATGTAAGTAAAAAAAATTTAGCTACCATTTTTAGCCACAACACCTTTTTTTAACTCTTTTTAGCCCTTTTTTTTAAAGGGATTAGGCTACCACTAAAATTAATTCGCGGCAACACTGACCCTGACCTGTTAGATGAGATTGAAATTTAGCTTGTCTAATCCCAATAGTATTTTAACAATACTCGTTTATTAATCTTAAGTACCATTAGTACATACGAATGATATTAATTGAAATTAAATGAAATCATAAAAGAATTAATTAGTTACAACCTATGTTTGCATTTACCTGTAAACGCTTATCTTTAAAAAGTTTCCCACGCATGACAGCTTGCTCTGCATTTATCCGGGTAGCATAAGACAAAATAAGTTGTGGTATTTCCTTGTCCATATCGTGTTTGGTTATTTCACCAAAATGCTAAAATATATAGTGAATTATAGTCAGTAATAAAACAAAGTAGCTTAATAATAGTATAAATATACTGGCAGATTAATCAAAAATGTTCACCGTCAGGTTCCCGCTCGAAAAATGGAAAAATATGATATTGCATTCGTTTCCCGATTCTATTTGTGACCAACTTTCACCAAAGTGTGGGACGAAAGCGCAAGTATGTGAAGAATGTACTCCAAAACATTTTCAGACGCTTTTTCCATTTACTTAGTCCCCGGAATTTATGATTCAGAAATGAGTTCCATGGATGGAAGAAATATGAGTCGCAAAAACATTCGCAGTCAATAAGATAGTAGCAAAATTCAAAATGATATTGGTTGCAACTTATGTTTATTTTTTTTTTATAATTTTAATTTAAAATATAGTTCGATCTAGTTAATGTTTTGAATTGGTTTTTTTGCGGCAAATGCGTATACATACATTGATCTTTCAAGCATTTTTAACCTTATTATCAGAAAATGAATAAACATTGGTCATTAATAAAAATTGAAAAAAAATCCTAGCATTTCATTGAGTGCTAGGGTCTTTTTCCATATGTATCACATTGATGCAGAACGTACTTTGTATTACAAAAAATTGCCGATGGATGCGGGTTAGAATAATTGCATCAAAATTTCAAATTTTTAATTCAGGATTTTTAGAAAATTTTCGAGTATGCAGTTTTGTATCCCATTCAATTTTAGGACAATAAAGTTCAAGTTTGAAGTCTCTACAAATTACCGTTGATTTTCTTTTAAATTTGAGGGTTGAGTATTTTCTTCTAAATAACGTATGAACAAAATCTATTTTTATATGAATAAAAATCCGCCACACCATCCACAAAAAAATTCTATAACATCAACGAAGCGACTTGAAACTAGCACTTTACTTACTAAAATAAAATGGGCTACAAAAATGAATACTCGAAAATTTTTTACAAATTCTGAATAAAAAGTTTGAAATTTTGATAAAAATTTTTTATAGTTTGATTAATTTTTGTTAACTTTGTGCAAGCTTTGAAACTGTTATTTATGTGGTTTCTGTTATGGATCAAATGCTTTTAATCCACCTTCAAAGGAGCTTTTTTATGGCAGAAGTACACTCGGAGGTTTGCCATTGTCTGCCTAGGGTCGACCGCTATTTTAAAAACTTTGTTTTATGTTGCAGGGACCAGAAATTGAACCAGGGGCCTCCCGAGTGGCAGCAGGCACATCTAAGCGGTCGGTAGAGCTGTGAAACTATCGATGGTATCGAATGGTTCTAATTTTTTGCACTATCGAATGGTCGTGGGCCACTATCGAAAATTTTTAAAGTTTCCAACGTTGCACTGGCTGCTTATGAAACCATAGAATACAAACAAGCGAAGTAAATGCTAATGAATATATTTATATTGTTAAAATGTTACCAGGTTACGAAATATATTTTTATCTTTTTTAAATACGCACTGTTTGAAGAAATATATATATTGTTTTCTTTTAGTATGTATTTTTTATTAAAAAAAGGGAACTTATCAACATTGATTTGCTTACACATTACTATTTTTTAAGCTCTCTCTCTTTACAGCTCAGTATATCCAGTAAAAAAACTGTGGTGAAGTCCTTTATGGGGATAAAGTTTCCAGGGGTGAAATTTTAGGTAGCACACAATTTCTTACACTCATGGTTGCTTTTCAGCACTGATGAAAGAAACTTAAGAAATATTTGAAAAAAAAGTTCATATAGTACATTAATTTTTGAAGGAAATACCATATAACGTATGTACTCTGGTTAATAATATCAAAAAATGTATTAGAACCACCGTTTAATGTTATATTTGATACAAATTAATATTGCTGCCCCGAACGCTCTGCGCCTTGCCACTGAATAATAGATTTACTTAAAATT
>NW_016158673.1:35486-35975 GCF_001687245.7 Rhagoletis zephyria
GCAAGAGAGCACTGAATCGAGAGCGTAACAACACGAGAGAGCTGCAAATTCTTGCTAGTGAAATTTTTACTAGCAGAAATTAGCTAGCAGAAGAAGAAGAAGAATAAATGTCAAAAGAATATATAAAAAGTGGTGTTAACTACTATGTGTTTCGCCGCACGGCTTCTGATATCAAATTGAAAAATTTTGTTTGAATTTCTACTCACACTTACAGGTTTTGACAGTTTATGCCGCCAAAGCAAAAACAAAATACATGTAAATTTTTGTTTTTGTACTCCTGCAATCCCCTTATATTGATTCGCCTTGGCACAAACAAAAGTAAAATGAGTGGAAATCATAATATTAATGATGTACTGGACAGTGTAAGTGTTTGTTTGTAAAGCAAAGAGTTTAAAACTGATTTATAAATAGTAAAATGTTTACAGCAGATTGTCAAAGCAGTGCAACAACTGTTCTCTTGCAAGTTTTTGCTAGTTTTGTGTTCAATAA